>NC_083475.1:14108182-14398182 GCF_030014155.1 Tachysurus vachellii
GCAATCAGGAAGTACTTCGTTTACATGATGTGCAGATCATTGAAAAATGGCTTAATGGCTTTGAAGCATGTTACTGATTGTAAAAACATAAGAGCATGAAAGTGATCACACAGAAGCCTGAGTAGCTAAAGCACATATTCACTTCATATACAACCATTTTTTAAAAAAGAATTACCTTTATTCAAAATATCATACATATACATTTTTATACTTATGTAGATTATAGACTTATTCCAAATATTAAATTATACTAGGTTTTAATATAAATATAATATATAGAACTACTCCATTAGACCACATCAATCATTTTCATTAATGTTATTTCACATACAAACACAATGCTCCCCCCCCCATAAAGAACAGATTTATAAACTATTTCCTCAAAATAAGTGCTTATAGTGTTGTGTACCTGATGAGTAATCTATTCTAGTGAAAATCCGATTCTGATCATCCCTGAGTATCTATACAATAGATTTTCTGATACATAGAACAAAAACATTCATATAATTGTGTAATTAATGAGCAGAATTGTAAATCATTTAGATTTTAGCATATGGTATTATTACCAAACAAAAGACTGGCAGAGTCAATTCAAACATACAGTAATACTGTTTTTCTAATAACACAGGTTTCCTACTTTCAAAAATAAATAACATCCTTTAATAATAAAAACTGGAGTGCTATACAGTATAATATAAAGTTGTAATACAAAACTACTATACAAGTTTCTTTGACATTTTAAATGAGGTATTGGTCCTACATGAGTTCTGTGTGGGTAGGATGAATTCTAGCATGAAAATCATTCTTCATATTTAGAACAGACTTATGAATATATTTTCTATTTGGCACACACTGCTTTCAGAAGACATTCAATTACTGTTCACTCAAACAAGTCCTAATTGTTTGCTTGGACGACAGACCTATCGATACAGTAGAGAGAAGTGTTGCAAAAATGTATGTAAGAAAGTGAAATGTACCCATTTTACAAATCATCTCCAAATATAGAAGAACGTAAACATGAAATGTGGTCAGAAAGAATCAGAAACATTAGTCAAAATTTACAATAACATTTTTTGCACGATTATCTCCAAATGTGTTCTGAAAAAAAAAAAAAGTGCCTGCTATACATGTCAAAAACACAGGGTACATATTGTGCTAGGTAGAGCCACTTTTAAAACTGGGAGGATCCAAAAGCTGTTCAGAGGCTAAAAAGGAGGTTGGAAGCAATTTTAATGTCAAAAATTAGGCATACCAGTTAATGAAGCGAGATACAGTTTTTATTTATTTGTTGTTTTTTTTAATTGTTCTTTCTTTTTACTGTTAATATAATAATAACATAATTTGGACATTTTAGTTAGATGCCTTATTTAAGATCTGTGAAACCCAACAATTAAAAGTTTGGCCATTAGTGAAATTTCTAAAAGGTGTGCAAATTTTCACACTCAGCTTTATCATTCCCTGTAGTGAAATCACAACTTGGAGTAAAAGGCACTGCATACAACTACCTGCTTACAGGTTTGGCCACTGGGGCTGTATATTAGTGTACAACCATACAGTTATATCAGAGCAGGTTAATCTGTTAATCCACTAGCAAGTTAATCTGTTAATCCACATGTTGCAGTCTTGAAGATGGAGGGCATGTGCTACCTCACATGCAGCTACACCACAAACTCCACCCTGTAGTTCAAAGTTCAGTACAAATCCTTATAAATTTCCTGCAGTAGAGGATGGAGAGAAGTGTCCTGTGTTTCATTAATGTCTTGGACCAACTGTGCATGCTCTGTTACCAGCTGCCGAAGATCAGCTAGTTTCTGCAGAAGCTTGGGGAAGAGCAAGGTGTCGTCTGGGTGGTTCGTCTGCAGGTGGAGCCGTAGAGCATGAATGATACTTTCTTGAATGCCTTCGACATGTGACACGTTTCCCAGTCCTGGTCGGTCTGCAAGAGTTGGGGGTGGGTTGGTGTGGGGATTGGGGGTGGTAGTATGTCATGGGGTAACAAAAGACAGAGAGAAATATATAAATAGTGTAAAAGGAAAACCGACCACTTTTTCTTTAAGTAAATTAATGACCACATATGGAGTGCATTGCATGTCCTGTTAAACAGGGACATTTTCTGTGAAAGAAACAGTGAGCATATAGCAGGCTGTAGTTAAATTCTCAGGACATATAGAACCCTGCGGCTGCAGCTGGAGTAAACACTCGTGGAAGCTGTAGATTTTTTTGCTGAAGAAGGAAAAAAAAAAATCACCAAAGACACTCTGAGCCAGCTATTATTATGTAACCTTATTCAAACACCCACTCAGTACTGGAGATTAAAACAGTAGAGAAGGAAAGCCCTTACACACAGCTTATACATGCAGCTCATTAAGTTCTCATACAATGTACAGTAATCGGTTTCTTTAAGCAAAATAAAACATTCTGACACAATGTGTGCCAGCAAATAACATATATAAAATTAACACTGATGCATCTTTCTGTTCTTTTCTACCAAATGTTTATTTGATCTTTTTTTTTTCCACTGGACACATTTCTAGCCCACTTGAAAACAGAAGTGTGGGGTTCAATTTTAACTACTACTCTAAGTGTGCAAGTGATCCACTTCCCATAAGGTTGTCTTATTAAATGTAATGGTGCTTCCTGTTTTACAGTTGCAAGGAACGACTGGTTGTACATGGCAAGATAAGTAACATTATAGCCAGTAAATGAGACATACAGTAAGACATCTACGATATGTGAAGTAGAGACTATAGTTCATAAAAAAGATGAATAGTTTTTGAATGAGCAAGAAACTGCATACTGTATGTTAAGCATATAATTGCACATTATTGTAAAAGCATAAATAATATATTTTTGTTAAATTATGAAGTGAAAGGTATACAGTGGTGTGAAAAAGTGTTGGCCCCTTCCTGATTTATTATTTTTGGCATGTTTGTCACACTTTAATGTTTCAGATCATCAAACAAATTTAAATATTAGTCAAAGGTAACACAAGTAAACACAACATGCAGTTTTTAAATGAAGGTTTTTATAAGGGAAAACAAAATCCGAATGGCCCTGTGTGAAAAAGTGTTTGCCCCCCTGTTAAAACATAACTTAACTGTGGTTTATTATACCTGAGTTCAATTTCTCTAGCCACACCCAGGTCTGATTACTGCCACACCTGTTCACAATCAAGAAATCACTTAAATAAGACCTGACTGACAAAGTAAAGTAGACCAAATGATCCTCAAAACCTACACATCATGCCGAGATCCAAAGAAATTCAGGAACAAATGAGAAAGAAAGTAATTGAGATCCATCAGTCTGGAAAAGGTTATAAAGCCATTTCTAAAGCTTCGGGACTCCAGCAAACCACAGTGAGGGCCATTATCCACAAATGGATAAAACACAGAACAGTGGTGAACCTTCCCAGGAGTGGCCGACTGACCAAAATTACCCCAAGAGCACAGTGACGACTCATCCAAGATGTCACAAAACATTTGCCTCAGTTAAGATCAGTGTTCATGACTCCACCATAAGAAAGACTCAGCAAAAAGACAAAAACCGTTGCTGAGCAAAAAGAACATAAAGGCTGGTCTTAGATTTGCCAGAAAACATCTTGATGATCCCCTAGACTTCTGGAAAAATACTCTGGACTGACGAGACAAATGTTTAACTTTTTGGAAGGTGTATGTCCCATTACATCTGGCGTAAAAGTAACAGTGCATTTCAGAAAAAAAACATCATACTGTACCAACAGTAAAATATGGTAGTGGTAGTGTGATGGTCTGGGGCTGTTTCACTGCTGGAAGACTTGCTGTGATAAATGGAACCATGAATTCTGCTGTCTACCAAAAACATCCTGTTGGACAATGTGTGGCCATCTGTTCGTGACCTCAAGCTGAAGCGAACTTGGGTTCTGCTGCAGGACAATGATCCAAAACACACCAGCAAGTCCACCTCTGAAAGGCTGAAGAAAAATAAAATGAAGACTTTGGAGTGGCCTAGTCAAAGACCTGACCTGAATCCTATTGAGATGCTGTAGCATGACCTTAAAAAGGTGGTTCATGCTCGAAAACCCAAAATTCCTCCACAGCGCTGTAACAGACTCATTGCAAGTTATCGCAAACACTTGATTACAGTTCTTGCTGCTAAGGGTGGTCCAACCAGTTATTAGGTTTAAGGGGCAAACACTTTTTCACACAGGGCCATGTATGTTTGGATTTTGTTTTCCCTTAATAATGAAAACCTTAATTTAAAAACTGCATGTTGTGTTTACTTGTTATCTTTGACTAATATTTAAATTTGTTTGATGATCTGAAACATCAGGAAGGGGGCAAACACTTTCACACCACTGTATATCAATTTGGCATTTTCTTAAAATATTTTTGAAGAGTTACCTGTGCTACTGTATATTCATTGTATATTCTTTTTTTGTATCGTGTATATACTTTATTAATTTTTCCCCATTTGTATTCACCCACATTTCTTTTCAGATTTTGCCCACACCATATGCGCACACCATATACACACCATGTTCTAAGATCTATCCACATATTTTTAAGACTGTTCAAGTCAGAGGCCTGTGAGGGAAATTCCAATAGCTTAACTTTGCCTTTTTTGATGTAGTTCACAGTGGGTTTTGTGGTATGCTTTGTTTCATTATCCTGTTATAGAAGCCAGTTTTGTTTTAGCTTCAGTTTATGACTGTCACATTTGTTTCTAGAAGTTGCTGATATTTACTGGATTAATTGGTCCACCTACCCATGCAGTGCTTGATGTGCCACTGTCTGCGACATAGCCCTTAGGCACAATAGATCCGTCCAGTTGCCGAGGTACTTCCATAAAATGCTGTTCCTTCTTTACTCCTAACATATATTTGGTGATTGCAACTAAATAATTCAGTTTTACAATCAGTCCAAAGCACCACTTTATTAAAAGCATCTGTCTTGTCACCAATCTTTTGTCATGAAGTTGCAGGTAATGTTTCCTTCTGATGACACTTCCATGCAGATCGTGTTTCTGTAAGCAACTTTGCAAAGCCGAATGCTGCACTGCCACTCCTGTAGGTTCGTAGTGTCATATGAGGGTTATTTTCTTAGTTTTTTCTGACAATATTCATCTTGATCTTGCCCTCACTTCCACAGCTCCTCTTACATACAATTTCTTAATGATACTTCAGAGGGTGTTTACTGTGCGCTGGAAGCACTCTGATATTTTTATAGCCTTTCTCTGCTTTGTAGGCATCAGTTAGAATAGTCAGCAGCTTAGAACTCATGTTGAGTGATAACACAAGATTTGAAGAGATTTGTTTGCTTCGCTCCACTTTTTTTAAATATAGCTGGGATGCTCTGGCCAAATTTTTTTGTACACAGCAGATCAAATTCAATCCATATACAATTTGAAAGTAATTTGTTAACTAAAACATGACACTGTCTTTACACTATAAACAGAATTTTCATTTCATCAAATATAAAGCACTCATTCTAAGACTTACCGCCACAGCAGATAATGGCAGCCACAAACAGTGCCAGGTCACTGTCATCCAGCTCCAGAGCATTGAATCGCATGGCAAACTGGAACTTGGATTCTATCATATCACTGAAAGGCTTGCGGAGACTCTTAAGAAACTCACGGGTAATGAAGCCGCTGCCCCGTGCCACCAGCATCCCATCCTTGTTCATGCATGATGCCAGCAGGGCAAAGAAAGCTTCATGCACTCCATACTTTAACAGTGTCACCTGGTCATTGAGGTCGAGGCTAGGGAAACCAGGCACAGCTTTTGCAAACTCAGTAAGCTGCGTGACCGTCTCAACCGATATGTACTGACAGCAGTGGAAGATGCGGTCCTCAGTCTCCTGCCCCTGAACAACTGCAAAGTCCTCTCTTCCCTCACTCAGCATTTGAGTGACCAGAACAGGCTGTGCCTGCTGTAATGTTTCCAGGTCATGAATGACAAAAGGCTGGTAAAAGCATTGCAGGGGGAAAAACATGAAACAATAATCACTACTAGCATTAATGTAATCAATAGTGTAGTAAACAGCAACTGTACAAGCTCAGGATGCACACATCATTCTTATCCTTATAACTAAATATGTCCTTTGTACTATTTTAGCTGCTTATTAATTCTTATAATTACAAGGTAATATTTTTAAATGGAATACTTGTATAATAAGCTGGGAGGCACATTATTGTGGGAAGTTTGCCATCATAAATCAAAATAGAAAATGTTTTAATTTCTATTATTTAATTAATCAGGCAGTAGTGATGGTGAAGTATTAGCACGGTCACATCACATCTATAGCTCCCAGGATCAAACCGGAACTGAATTAATTACTTTCATGAATATATAACTTCATATTATGCATGTAGGCTTAGTATTTTTTTCTCTATCTTAAAAGTCGGGCCAGGGGAAAAGGCTGCAAGGATGCTTTGGCTTAAGGTTCTATATACATTAAATATGTGACATTTTTATGTAACTATAATCTAAAAAACATGGAAAACCCAAAAATAGAGCAATAGTCAGAACACATCGGGTCAGATCACAACATGTCAGAAGATCACAACCTAACTAACCTCGTGAAACTAACAATACTTTGCATTGCATTGTCATGGAATTTTAAAGTCCATAAACTTTCAACTTATTATTCAGTTCTTGAAAAAAAAAAAGCATATAGTTTATTAACCTCTACAACTATATATGTAGTTACACAAGTGAGGAATTTTAGACTGGATCCCCTGAAAAAAGAGACTATTCTGGGCTAACTGACTGCTATGTGGCTGTTCAGATTAAAGACAACAATAGGCTGATATAACCAGTTCCCAAGAGAGCAGTGTATGCATATGTAATGATAAATATATTAGTATATATTAAAATGTACTATTAAAAGATAGTGTTACAAACTACAATTTGGTGTAAATGTATGAAGAAATATAACAATAATGTGCAAATGAATGAAATGTAATGCTCACTGGCATGTCGGTCTTGCCAGTGAGAAAACCTCGTGCTTTAGCCTTATTCAGGTGGAATTGTTTAAGATAGGCCTCATGGATTTGGCTGGCCAGAGTCTTCCAGTCATCCAGCTGCATCTTCCTCTCCTTTTTCTCAGGGATCTGCAGTTCTGCTCTGAGCTTCAGCTTCTCAGACTGTGGCATCCTCCCAAAACGAATGGCTGTAATGAAGACAAACGCTATAGGTATGATTTCATTAAAAACACACTATCTCACATAAACAAAGGTAAATACATGCACGCACACTGATGCAAACACATTTAGACAGCATACACATTGGCAGCCAGCCACACAGGCACACAGAAAACACATTAGAGAAATGTCAACATGTCACCATTCCTTGGAAGGGTACAAGTTGGCAGATGGCCTAAGGAGGTATAATATAAGTTAGAACTCATTCTAAAGCCCTGAATAGGAAGGTCACCAACTGCTCCAGAGTCTGCACGTGTCCTGTACGTAATCTCTATACAGTATGCTGGTCAAGGCCGATATATGCGGGAGGATTTGTAGTGAAATATTTTCCCACACAGCCAGACTGCTTTGTCCTTGACAAGTTGACGAAATCAAAGACCTTTGGCAAAAGTGGACATTGCAGCTCCACGTCATCCAGGTTATAGGTGATTGGAAAAAAAAACGAAGAAAAAAACCCTGTGTCTTTGTCACTGGCCTAAATTTGAGAGCCACAGCACGAGAGAACATCTTCTTTAGTATACAACATGCAACTCTGGAAAAAAGCCAGTATAAATTTTAATAAATATTAAGTAAATATTTTAATAAAAAAAATTAAAAAAAAATAAATCAATTATAAAGAAAAAATATATATAATATTATATACATTTTTATTGTGTTTGTTATTTGTTTTGTTTTTACCAATAACCTATTAAATAATGTACATTATGTTAATGCATTCATTGGAAGAGATTCAGTTTGAGTGATTATGTTGTAGTTACCTACAAAGTGATTTTATGAAAGCTCTACCATATATAATGACCAATAAAGTAATCAGAGGGCATACCTGGTTGTGTACATGTACCATAAACATATAATAAATGTGTTGTGGCGCTGTGATTGAAAGCCAGAGCCATGATGTACAGTACATAGGGCACTCACCGTTGTGAGACATGCCCACAGCGAGGCACTTGTGAAAACGACAGTACTGGCACTTGTTCCGGTTCTTCTTCTGGATCTTACAGTTGCGCTCACACTTGTCGTACTCCAGCTTCAGGCGTATGGTTCTCCTGAAGAAGCCCTGCAGAGAATTCATCCAGGGAGGGCTATTTAATGAGTATTAAAGACGGATTTACTTTTTTTTAATTTATAGGGTCTATTTCAATATCCTAGTACTGTAGTAAATTTTGATCATAACACAGCATGTGTAGTAAATATGGATGATATTACCAGGTCGATTGCCCTTTTGATAAGGCATATTGTGCCATTTCCGATAATCTTTATAAACAATCTCCCTTAGTACTAAAGAAAAACCAGAGGTATCCACCCACAAACTATGTGTTTAATTTCAAAGTCCAGTCATGATAGTTGAAACAGAGATGAAGCTGAAGACATCATGCTGTCAATATAAACTACTTACTGCTATCACCAGAATTCTTATTGTACAATTCATTATACAATTACTGTGCGTTTACCTGTGTGTTTTATCTTTCCTTTCCTTGCTATTTACTTTTTTTATCCAATGAAAATTGGATATGACAATAAAATCTAATTAAAAACATGACTGGTTGCCTCCTAACATGGCTGCATTGAATTATATGTATGTATGTAATACAACTAATGATCACATAATGGCATGATGTTATAGTAATAACTACTATTAATAGCCACTTATAACTACTAAGTTAATGCTCTTGCCAACTGTGTCTGAGGTCAGATAGTTGGTAAAGTTTGAAGCAAGGTCAGAAAGGGAAACGTCGGACTTGTAGGAATTAGAAACATCCATGTACAACAAATTACACTTTAGCCTTTACGCCATTGCATAATAGTAGTCTGAGCTATTTTTTTTAGTTTGTCAACGTACATGTGTGAAAGGTCCAGTGAGGCTCACACCAGACAGATATTTGCATCAAGTCATAAGATCTACATTTTAAAATAATTCATGTCAGCTGCTTAGATACCACGTCACGGTTAAAAACAGATGTCTTTGCATCACAAGCCTGAGTCAAAAACACGTGCATGGCCATGGGAACAAACATTCGCTCTACAGTACAGTGGACACTGGGCTATAAACAGCTCATCTGATACACAGCAATCATACCAGGACCCAAGGTATGATGTATGCCAGGATTAATAATGAACATATCACATGTACTCGTCCTAGAACACACTGTCTGGAGTACCCTGTATGCCTTTTGTACTCCTCAGTTGTACCTATTTACAATGTGCTATTCATGCTTAAGCCAAAATGCAAAATACAAAAACAGACTCATCTAAATACTAGTGAAAATAACTTTATCTGTCACTATTATACAAGTTAAGAAGTTGGCTCCCATTAAATGTTATCACTGTAAATATCAAAACAACAAATATTTAATCAAGTCCTCCGGCAAGTGGTATGCTACTGAGCTTTTTTTTCCCCCATCAAAAACGGTCCAGCAGATATGGAGGGATGGATTGATGACATGTTGGAACATGTTAAGGTTAATGTAAACTTTGCCATCTGTATGCCTATAGCACTACACAGGCAATGTGCTGCGATTTAAAATGAGATTTGTAAACCCTTGTGCCAAATACAGTATGTTGCTCTGTAATGCATGCTGTACATTTTTTTTTGTATGTACCATGAGATGTATAACAATTTAAATGTTAAAGACATGCTGACTGCAGTCTGGAAATATATGCATTACACTACTTCCATGTGCATAAAGCACTGCAATCTGCAATCAGGAATTGACTGATGCTTCTATTAAATCTTACCAGGCGAGGATTTGCTGGCTCATTGTTATCCAAGTTTAATCAAGTGTTTACAGAACAAAGTTATTCCATGACTAAGTAACTATGACCTAAAATGTACATAGTATGCTTTTGCTTTGGTTAGTCGAGGGTTGCACTAAAAAGGCTTAATCTTTACTGCAAAATCTTTACTAAAATATCTTTACTGCAACTACTGTGATACTTTTTTACATACCTAACATTAAGAGCTGTCATATTTTTAATACATTGTTGTGCACCAATAGGGGCACGGTGGCTTAGTGGTTAGCACGTTCGCCTCACACCTCCAGGGTTGGGGGTTCGATTCCCACCTCCGCCTTGTGTGTGTGGAGTTTGCATGTTCTCCCCGTGCCTCGGGGGTTTCCTCCGGGTACTCCGGTTTCCTCCCCCGGTCCAAAGACATGCATGGTAGGTTGATTGGCATCTCTGGAAAATTGTCCGTAGTGTGTGATTGCGTGAGTGAATGAGAGTGTGTGTGCCCTGCGATGGGTTGGCACTCCGTCCAGGGTGTATCCTGCCTTGATGCCCAATGACGCCTGAGATAGGCACAGGCTCCCGTGACCCGAGGTAGTTCGGATAAGCGGTAGAAGATGAATGTTGTGCACCAAGGCCTTGTGTGAACATTTGGCTGGTCCCCAGGAAGAAAACTGCTTGAAACATTAGTGTGTATGTACATCTGCTAACCTTACACCCCTCGCAGGCATGCACACCATAGTGGAAGCCTGAGGCACGATCAGCACATACACGGCACTCAAGGTTTAAGGGGCTGGGGTTGATCTCATCTTGTCCTGTGACTGCTCCACAGGTTGCTGAAGACGGACTAGAGGCTGGGCTCAAAACATCTAAGAATACACACACACACATTTTATTAAAACATTTTGTATTACTGTAAGAACTAGGAGAATTCCGAGTTTAAATGCTTATTTTAAGATATATATGAGATATATATTTCAACATATTTCAAGAAAAGTACAGTGTTGTCTGTTTCATTTTGACTAAAAACCCGCTGTAGCGCATAATAAGACTAGACTTGGAATGTGTGTTTCATAAATGTATATGAAGGCCCCAGTCTTTTCAGCATTGCTTTAACACCTTAGCCTCAGAATATCACACAGTCATTCATCTTAATGTATGTTATTCAGTAACCACTAACAGTATAAGGGATATCAAGTTACGAGAGTAAAAAATGTAAGCTAAGTCTTAATTTAAAAAGAAATTACAAAGAGTATAAATATACATATACCTGTATTAAACTTTGATCAGCACTTCTACATCTACAACATAATAAAAGTTAACATGCAGTTGTATGTTTATAAGTACCGAGAGTAGCAGAGCTGTTGGAACTTGTGCTGGATTCCTGGATGTCAGGAAGGTATATCGTGTTGAAGGGGTCATCGCTGAAGGATCGAGAGATGTCCTCAAGCTCCTCCATTTCCTTGATCAGATCTCCACACAGAGGGCTGTCCGATCCTATTTCCCCCAATGAAGGCAAAGGGTTAAATGGATTGGGCACATCTACCATGGTTCTAGGCCACGGTACTGCAAGCACTGAATCACTCATCAAACTGGAGAGAAAAGAAGAATAACAAATTCAGATTACAAGGTTAATAAATAAAAGAGTCCACTAAACAGTATAAAGATCACATTTTGATTTGTTTTGCCAAATGGCACAGATACAACAAAGGTTCAAGAACCTGACAAACAAAAAACCATCACAGTAAAACTTATCCATGGGTGAGATGGATGGCAGTGAGCCTTTGGCATGTTTGCTATGAGATGTTCAGTGTGTCAAGCAGCTTACTGTCCTAACAAACAAAGGGGTGACAATATCTTATCTCACACACTGATCAAAGGTTAAGTCCTCCATGGATTAGGAGCTAATGGAGATACACCAAACATAGGAAAGTGATAGTGATATAATAAAATGTGTTTATTATCCCAAGTTTAAACAGAAAATTTCCATTTTAGAGAATCTGTGACATTACTTGTATGTGAATTGATACCCTTACTGATGGTACTATTGATTATCACAACGCATCTAACATAAAAATGAACATTATGCTGGAGTTTATTTTGCTGTCATAGATTTGACATGTCTATCCTACTGCCAATAAAAGAAGAGCAAATATCACATGACCAGTGCTAGGGGTAACTGGGTCACAGCTTAATGAAAAAGGTATCCTGATAACTCTTGCAATAAATATTCAACATCAAATAGAAAAATAATTTGTCTGCTGCATCATCTGACTGAAACTCTCACCACTGCTCCTGTGTTTCCAGTCTGGAAAAACTAATTGCAAGGATTTCCTCTTTGCCCTGTACGATTCGTAACATGTGAAGATAGAACTCTTACCCAGTTGCTAACATCTTCCGTGCTGCAGCAATTTAACTGGAGAGCTAAAACGACCGTTCATTGAATTCTGTTCTGACTGATTCCTAAACTTCCACAGAAACATTAGCACATATTCCCTGAGCCTGGCTGTGTCAAACATGCACAGACAAGTGTTGCCACAAGCATTCTCACTGGGGAGCCACACAGGCAGACTTCAGTTTTGAGAATGTAGGTCAGTAGTAAGGGTGTATTTGGTGCGTGTTTTTTTCTAAAATAATACTCAAAATCTTTACAAATATGCTGTTGCTTATTTCTTAAAAAGAAAGAAAGAAAGAATAAATGAATTCGCTTTGTTCTGTTTAACCCTTGCAGTTGCAGAGGATCTCCGCAATCATAAAACCCTTATTCCCTTTTATTCAGCCTGCTTTTTACACACATCTGCTATGCAGCATGTGAGTATGGTTGGAGCTTCATCTAACCCACCTTGGTAGAAATATTTTTACATAGCAAGCACTTTTTCTAATGACATATTACACAGGTTTGTGGCATCTACTAGCTTTGTGCTGGCCCTCATAGCCAGTCTTGTTTCCTCGTTCTTTGTAGTTGAACACCTAGGCCAGGATATGGGATGTATTACTAGTTTACAGAAAATGGCGAATCCAATTTGCACAATCCATTCTACTGGACGTGTGCAAGTCAACTCTGCAAACTCTGCCTTAATTTAAATGAAAGTGCACTTCCTTTGCCGGTAAGGAAGCAGTGTAGGGCAGTGATAGAACTGGCTTTTACTTACGGTTGTGAGTAGAGGGACTACACAGTCAAGACAGTGTAGGCCTGGAAGAGTGGCAAATGTAGGAAAGATTTAAAAAGGTGGAAGTTGCTCTCTTGACTCTTCCTAGAACCATAAGTGCTTGTGTAGCAGTTTTGTATAAGAAAGAAAGAAAGAAAGAAAGAAAGAAAGAAAGAAAGAAAGAAAGAAAGAAAGAGAGAGAGAAAGAAAGAAAGAAAGAAAGAAAGAAAGAAAGAAAGAAAGAAAGAAAGAAAGAAAGAAATTCTACAACACAATGTCATTTGGTTGGTGGCACAGACAGACAGGACTGGAGTCCAACATGCCAGATGAATATATACCATGACCAAAGCAGAGCACACGTGATACCTGCCTTATGAAACAAGACTGTAGCCAAGTACAGAGAGATCATCAACAATGGAGACACATACCCTCAGCAGCCAGCACAACCATAACTTCATTACTCAACAGCATACTGTAAATAACACTGCAAGTTACACATATGGACATTCTCCATCACCTAAACACATATCCACACCCTCTAGCACCTAATCTTTGGCTCTGCACATCAATTAATTACATTACTGCAACCGCAACGCATAATGTAATCTTATCATTGCCAGCAATCAGAGTATCAGAAGTGTGTGTAAGACAGCTGCTTAGGGCTCCTGTTTCATGCTTAAGCAAGAGGAAGGAGAACTGAACCACAACACACACACGTGTTATTCCCAATGTGCAGCCAACATAGGCTACGTGCTGAAGAGGAAGTAGGCTGTGGAGGGTTATCACTTAGAAGACTGGGAAAGTAATAAAGCTCCATTAAACCCCTCTCTTCTTATTGTCCTCTAACTGGCCATGTTACTCTGCCTAAACAATAGCTGATAAATATTTTTGGGACTAGGGTAACAGGAAGTCAATCAATGTCTTTGCAGTAACAACAACAACAAAAACACACACATTGCTGGAATACCAGCTGAATATTATCTCAGAAGCATAAAAAACAAACGTGCAAAACAGATTTATACAACCAAAAAGAACTTGTACAAATAGATGAACAAAGTTAAGGTCTACAAAAACAGACTAAAAAACACATCAATTGATACATGATTACACCTAAACACAGTGCTGCTTACTGCAGGGAACAAAAAAAGACATTTTCCAGTCAAACTTGTCTCATGGTCAATGTCTCACAGCTGGAAGCAACATCAGACAGACAAGTGGAACCTACTCAGACATCAGTCAAAAAGGCAAGAGTATTTGATTACAGAAAGAAAAGCAATGCACGTTTACATGCAGATATAATCCTAAAAAGGAGAAATCTCACTTTTCACTGAAGAGCCCTACTTTATAAACTCATATCTATAAGACCCTCAGGTACCCTTCACCACCAGGAGACAGCAGAAGGAAATCAATGCTTACCAGATCACTCCACATGAGCTTGTTCAAGCAGCACCAGCCAATAAATACACTCTGGCCACAGTGGGGGCCAAAGTCCAAACCCCACACACTACTCTCCTGCCTCTCACTGTGGAGCAGATTTCCTGGCGCCTCACCAATCAAAGAGGGCAAGCAAAAAGCACTCACATCTGATAGAATGGATTTAATCTAAACATGTAAGAAGCATTACACATGTGTTCATGTCAACAACAATAGAGGCTTGATCTTAAAAACGCCCTCATACACCATTATCTATTATAATATCCTGACTTTTTCAGAACTTTCAGAAAATAACAGGCTCATCAAGAAAATGAGAAATGAGAAAGGGCAGACAATTACATATGCGCCTACAGAAGTGCAGCATGGGTGATGTTACGTTTTAGTCTCACTTTAACCTGGACATACATTCAGGGTCACTGGATCATCCATTGTGCAAGAATAAACTAAGGTATGATACACAAAAGAATAAATATCATACAGTCAACTGCAGTGATTCAAAAACAGTACAAGTAAAAATACAAAAAAGGTTCATTGGAAACAGGCTGGATGAGGCAAGCTGGGGGGTTTGATTCCCATGGCCCTCAACAGACCAGCTACCAAAGATGAGCCTTAGGAACAAAACTCTTATAGATGACTAAAAATGGGGTTCAGTGCATTAAATTGTCAGAAAATCTAAAATTCATATTGCAGCCTATGAGTGCATATAAAGTTAGGAGATAGAAAAGTACCAGGCTCCAATATCATCTGAAGGCTCAAAGTGTCTATAATCAGAGTATGGAGATAAAAGTCGAGTTTGCAATGCTGCAAATAAAATTGCACAATATATACATTACATAACTTATAATACAGATATAAAACATACCTACGATACTACTAACTACTCCTGATAATAATAAAGATGGTAGTCCTAATCATTATATAATATCATTGTACTTATTACATGAATATTATATAATCATATATCCGTCTTTTAAAAGCCTTTTAAAAGAACAGTCTACATAACACTACTGTCCATTACTTAATGATTACTACCATCACGTTTAATTAGTGACTGCCTGAGATTTTTTTGTACTATGTCCTGGCTTTTATTATGCATTCAACTTCTGCAGCCAAACAATTTCTACACTATCTATCTATCTATCTATCTATCTATCTATCTATCTATCTATCTATCTGTCTGTCTATCTGTCTGTCTGTCTGTCTGTCTGTCTGCCTACCATTCAACAATCTATCTATCTATCTATCTATCTATCTATCTATCTATCTATCTATCTATCTGTCTGTCTGTCTGTCTGTCTGCCTACCATTCAACAATCTATCTATCTATCTATCTATCTATCTATCTATCTATCTATCTATCTATCTATCTGTCTGTCTATCTGTCTGTCTGTCTGTCTATCTGTCTGTCTGTCTGTCTGTCTGCCTACCATTCAACAATCTATCTATCTATCTATCTATCTATCTATCTATCTATCTATCTATCTGTCTGTCTGTCTGTCTGCCTACCATTCAACAATCTATCTATCTATCTATCTATCTGTCTGTCTGTCTGTCTGTCTGTCTGTCTGCCTACCATTCAACAATCTATCTATCTATCTATCTATCTATCTATCTATCTATCTATCTATCTATCTATCTATCTATCTATCAACAATAATAGATGTCAATGACAGAATTTAGGAAGCTAAATTACATCCAAACTTGCCTTTATATACTTATTCAATAAATGTAAGCATGTTATATTTACATTAAGAGGACACCCCTGTTTTAGCCCCGCCTCCCCCCATAGAAAACTATAAATACTAGCTCTCTCTTGACTTTAGGACCGAACTGTACCGATAAAAATGACCCATATAACCTATTACAATGACACACAAGCTCATTGCTGACCAAAATGCCCCACTACCTCAGTGAAGTTCATTTCGCCCAATCCGAAGTCGCCATATAGCAGTTCCTCCAAACTGCCCCTTAGAGCTCCTATTTCCAGCCTCTTCGTCTCTGCTCCACTTCCTGTCAAACCCATCAGTTCAGCCAATAAGCGAAGGACAATGGAGTCGTTGCTATGCGACGGCAACGTATCTTGTGAATACATGATTACTTTAGGAGGCTATCTGGCATTTTAGTGTTTGCACGATCAGGAAGGCATAACGTGTGAAAGACGTTTTAAAAGTGACACTGAATTAAAGTTATAAACGATAAGAGTGAGTTACTCCAAAGACAGCTGCTTTGACTATCTTCTTAGTGTGACTAATAGGATAAAACAGCCACCTGTTAAAGTTGTTAAGGAAAAACCTGATCAGTGCTGCCATCTACTGATAAATTCTTAATAATATAAACAAAACTCAAACCTTTATTCATTAGATGTCAGGAAGATTAATGAATTCAATTTTGTTTAAGAAAACAAGTTAAGTTCTTTTAATGACTTAATCTGAGGTCGCTTAGGTTAATTACTTAAACTAAGCATTTGTACAGTTATATTTATTTGACTTTAAATTGATTTAATGTATTAAACACTGTATTAAACAATGAATTAAACAAAATTTGAACCAATAAGTTTGTTAAAACCTTAAATCCCATTTTGCTTTTTATTCTTAAATTGTTTTCTGTAATCTGAAAAAGAATATATCACTTTCTAAATGATCTGCATTCATAGTTTTTTATGATTCATTGTAAATTTATTCCTATCCTTGATTATAATGATATTACAGAGGAATTTTTCCGAGTTGTTGATTATTGCATGAAAACTGAAAGCAGTTTTTAATAGCAATACAAAATGTGAAGAATACTGGTAAAGATTTATGCTATATATTTTCTTCATTTAAGCTAGCTAATGCTCCTAAGAATTAATTTTATACATTGCATGAGTTGTTCCAAATAAATTTGCAAGGACACACAAACTATTTTCATAAATGTAGAAAAACATGAAATATACAATTTAGTTGAAACATTTTTAGTAAACAGTAAATGGGAAGAATACTGCTATCAGCCTAACATCCCCATCATGCAATACCATGGCAACAAGGTTACCATGGACCCATGTCAGCGCCATTACTTCCTGTCTGCCCCTCCGTCTGTTCTCTTGTGTGTGCCAGTCTCTGCGTGTCCCCCTAGGTGTCTGCCAGTGTCTATAAATTCTGTACCAGTCAAAGGCTGGCCAGCCTGCAGCCATGTAACTGCTCTCTTAACACTGGATAATGGCTTTAGTTACAGAACCAGCTGCTCCAGGGCTACACAATGGATGTTTTTGGGGAACAGTGTTGGTTATTTTGCTGATGTCCTGGTCCCATAGGTTAAAGTAAGAATAACAATTTCTTTAAAAAAAACTACAGTAATACAGGACTTAAACAAGAAATGAAATTTTATTAAATAAATTCAACAGACAAAACACACATAATACTATATTTATCTTTATTATTGATCTTCAGGCCACACTGTAAATTTTGACAGTCCTTCTAGAAAAAAAAAACTCTACTAGCTTGGTGCCATCTTGTCGCTGGTATCCAGTGACGTATTGCTGCCCTTCAGGGAAGGCAGTAGGTTGTATAGTTATCTCCTGATGGGGCAAAATAACGACCCTGAAACCACACAACCTACTACCTCACCCTGTACGAACATCACTGAAAGGTTTCTCCAGGGCACATACATCTTGTTTGGGCTCACAGACGAACAAACATCTGTGAAACTCAAAGAAGAGCTGTTTGGCTCTTGTCTGTCTCAAAATGTCAACAGAAATCCAACTAAATTGAAGACTGGATAAACTCAGATTCTCATTATTCAATTGTTTCATTGAGGCCAAAATGTATCAATGTTTTTAAAGTACACTTTCGTAGAAATTCTTTTTATATTTTTTTATATTATATTATTATTATATTATTATATTTATATCAACAAGACTACATCATTATCATGTCCGTTACAGTATGTATGTGTGTGTATATATATATATATATATATATATATATATATATATATATATATATATATATATATATATATATATATATATATATATGCCTTAAAGAAATATATATGTAAAGTTAGCAAGTTAGCAAAAAGATGTTGCATCCATCTTTTTAAATGTTATGTAAACTATTTTTAATAACTTGTATGTCCATGATTTTCTTTTACAAATTTCTTAATCGCATGTCATGTTTTCAGATATTCCTTCTTCAGATCAGGGTAAAGGTCAGGGCAAAAAAAAGGGTTTTAAAAAATATATATTTTTATTCATTTTACCTTATTTTACAGATTCCTGTCTTGTCTCATAATACACCCAACATTTCATCTTTACATTTTACATTTAATTTCCCACTTTTACACTGTTCTGTAGCTACTATCACAGGGACTCGAGTAAATCCTTAAAAGCATCTTTGTTGATTTCCTTCACTGACCATGCAGCTCTTGATTGATGACATTACGGCCACTTCAGGAAAGACAGTAAGTTGTATAGTTATCTGACAGCAAGGGTTCAACCCTAAAACTATACAACCTACTACCTCACCCCAAAGGACAGTGTCTCAGTGTCTCTGCAGCATTACTGTTGATTCCTGTACCTGGACTCAAACAATTCATTCTCTCAATCCAATACTGAGTAGTGAATGATGCATAAAGGTTATAAAGCACCACATCTTGCGAACATACATATAGACAAAAAGCATGCATTAATAATACCACCTTAAAACCCAGCTCTGCTTCATGAGGAGTTCCATGAGACATGGTTCTGTTTAAAAAATAATTCAGCCATCTGTGGAAAAAAGAAAGAGACAAAAAGAGATTGGATTGTCAACATATTTATTTACATGTACCACAATCAACACTGCAGTGACACTTGCTTTCTCTCACTGTGTCTTTAGCTGCACTGTGTGGTGTGATGTTTCTCGAGCTCCCTTCATTATTAATGGAATCCTTGTTTACAGTTGTGCTTGCTGAGCCTGAGGAGGATCAGATCGCACCTCTGTCTGGCTTGAGTGAGCTCTGGTGCATTGGTGCGTTTCCACGTGTGGACTGTGAGTGCACAGGTACGGCTGCGGCATGCATATGTGAATGTCCATATCTGAGTAATCGGGAGGTCTGCGGTGAGAGTAAGGAGGCAGTCATGTGTGGGAGTGAGAGTGTGGGCTACATTGTGGTTTACCTCAGGCACACGCAAACAGCTTACTCATACTACCACAGACCCCACTGTTACCGCAGGACTGACTCACTCACACACTCGCCACACACACAATCACACACAATGCACAAACATGCTACCACTAACTAAAACACTGATTCAGGTTCCTTTCAAAACAAAAGAACACTAAAATATCAAGGAGCTATTTTTAAAGAAATACATTAGATTTCCAAAAGGATGAACAGAAATTCAGCTGGATGAACGAATTATCTTTCCAAAACAAAAACCATATCAGGAATAAACATTTGCACTCAAAACCATCAAAATCAA
Organism: Tachysurus vachellii; assembly: GCF_030014155.1. Taxonomy (NCBI): domain Eukaryota; kingdom Metazoa; phylum Chordata; class Actinopteri; order Siluriformes; family Bagridae; genus Tachysurus; species Tachysurus vachellii. The sequence continues at coordinate 14,128,112 of NC_083475.1, forward strand.
ACACCTTGGAAATGAACCTATGAAATCTCTTTATTTTGCTCCTGCCTTTTTCTCTGGCTTTCATAAGACATTATGTAAGCACAAAATTTATTTAAACACATTTGTTTAATGTTCTTCTTTTTATATGTTCAGAAAATAACATACACTGTTTTATTTTCTTATTGACTTTGAACCATTTTTAAAATGATTATGATTATGATGTAATTTGCATTACTCCTTAAACTCTTTCTTTTTCTGAGGCTTTTTATTGGACAGTGTAGAGTAGGAGTAACCTGCTCTGAATCATGCTCTATAAATGTACACCTCCTCGGTGAAGGGCGTTTAAAAAATCAACCACCTCTACAATAAAGCAGGAGAATTAACAACAACCCTCAAGCCAAATCATCCATCCACATCAAACTGTGGTGGGAGTAATTATAAGGCCTCCTCTGTGTCCTTGAAAGACCTGTTGGAGTGAGTAGAGTTAAATGTGAAGCCGAGCTCCACTCCCTGTCCATGTGTCTAACAATGTTTGGCATAACATGAGCTGTTTGTGCTGGACTTTTAATAGATAAATGAGAAGCCTTGTTTTATCCCACACATTCTGTTTTCCCCCTAGTTTTATCAAGTCACTATAACATTACATGGTGTGACTGGGCCATTATGTGACCTGTGACCTAGATGCAGGACTGGCACACCTCATAAGGACAGGATTAATCTCTGAGCGTATAAGATAAAGAGAAAGACAAAGAGGTAGAAAGATATGCCACGTCACGCACGTGGCGTGCCCATAAGAGTAAGCTGTAATATCCTTTAACGGCTTACTCAATCTGAAACATACAAGTCCTATACATTCACAGTGCACCCATTGTGTATTTATTTGTGCTAAATGTAGGTTATAATTGTCTGCTGTTTGAGTACTTCGCTCATATGACCCTATGGAGCCTGGTGGAGATGGTGTGAGGTTGGAGCGATTAACAGCCAGTAGGTGGCGTTGTACTCCTTAGGCTTGAATCCTGCCTGCTCCTTGCTGTGAGAGTGAGAGAGCTGTGTTCTGTGACAATAGGGCTCTTATGCAGAACAGGCTACTCTCTGCACTGCTCCAGAGTCCCGTTTCTCTTAATCCCCATTTGACCTTTGGGTGCTGGAGTCACTTTCACGTTTTCATGTACCTGATTTCAGTTACCAAAGCTGCAGCAAGGAACCTGGTCACTGTGACAATGTTGCGGCCGAGCACGGTTTGATTTGCGGTGGTGTGTGAGCTCCACTGACAGAGAGCAATGGACGCTGTAATATTCCAGTGCTAAATCTGTGCTGCAAGTATTTGAATGTCATTTTGCATATGTCAATTGATAAATCATCAAAATTAAAAATGAAAAACAATGATCTATAATCATTGATCGATCTGTTGGACATTTACGATCGCCGATCACACACTAGCCAGTACAGAAACGTACTATCGGATAGCAAAATTCTTACAGAAAATAAAAATAAAGCAACATCATCTAAGAAAAAAATAAACACAATATACAGTATATGTAATAAATACACAGACATACAAACGCACACAAGCAGCAAACCCAAAGTCCTAACCTAAAAAAGGTTTCAGTGCAACATGTACATTTTTTCCACCATTCTCACAGCATTTTTAAACTTCAGTTTAATTTGTTAATTTCAGAAAAGTTTGACTCAATCTTCCTTCCTCTACTAAATGTAGAGTCATTGCTGAAATTATATTGTGAATTAAATTTAATGTTAAAATTTTGTTCCAAAAAAACAGCGCTGGTCTACAATCCATCATCTACATGGTTACATGATTTTTAATACCAACCGCCGTAACGGAAATTGCAAACTTTAAGCAAACAGGTTGGGTTCAGCCATGTGTGAGTGGCAGTGCTAAGACTGTACTGTTAATCCTCTGATGTCACTAGGACAACACACAAATGTCCCTTTGATTGTGATTTCAGAGCAAATGTTATATCAAAGCAATGTAATTAATTTCAACATTATTTTCATTTAGCGAAAAAAAAATATAAAAATTATAAAATATCGGATAATTTAAAAAACCTGCAGTAATTTCGGCAAAATATTTTAAATCAAGAGAAAATGCACAGTACTGTATCTTTTTTAAGTTTTACTAATAAGTACTAACATCTATCTGATGCTGTAGTATGTGCACTATCTTATGTTATTATTTTTTCTAGAATACTTTAATAATCCAACGGTACTATAAAATTATTTTACATATGTCAGCCTCTAAAACTACCATAAAATGGTCATAATGATCTTTTTTTTTTTTTTCATTAAATGGTTCTACATTAAATTCAGTGATTCTAAAACCACACAGTATTTTTACATCCACAAAATTGGGTGTGCCTACACTCACATGATTTCCTTTTCTATTTAAAGCTGTTTGTGAATTGAAATGACGTACAGGTAATGCAGGTAATGTCACACACACATACACACACAGACATACACACACACACACACAGTCTGTACTGTAAAGAACGTTATAAATATGTTTCAGTGCTGATCACGCATTAAATGTTGATTAAAACCTCAGGAGATTTAAAAAATACAAATTAGCTTTCATTCTGCAATTAAGCATTAGTTAGAAATTTTAAGTCAATAATTTAGAAAAAATGTGGCCTGGCAAAAGCGCAAATATATACGTGTGTGAAAAAGCAAAAAAAAAGATCTTTTGCAAAATCACCGTTACAAAATCATTAACACACAACTTGCTTAATCGTTACTAATACTGCTATACAAAATATAGTTTTTTCTTAATAAGAAAGATTGCCATTGAATTTCTGTATTCATAAGTTTGAAAGATTTATGAAGTAATTCGACTTAAGAGATCAGAAAATTACCACACACACACACACACACACACACACACACACATGCACACAAACACACAATGATCTACCTTTTTAAGATATATATATATACGTATATATATACACACACCACACACACACACACACACACACACATATAATATATATATATATAAACATACAGTTAAACATAAAAACACACATACACACGTCAGGCACAAGAACCAATTCCATGCCTTAAACTCCTGTAGCACACAAAAAAACAAACTAATTATTCATTCATTATTAATTAACACCATCTTAGGAGTCCTAATTTTCCCAAACCTATAATTCTATAAACCTACTCATGTTTGAAATATTTAGCTAATTTGAAATAGCTTGATCATATTGTCAGTGGGTGTACAGATACAGCAATGACTATGCTTTAGATATTTATGTTACTAAATATCCTCAACCTCCAGACATACTAGATACATTTGGTTTGTTCGTTTCAAATGCGATTTGTTTTAAATCATTAAATTTTATGTCAAAACTCCTTTTAATTATTCACTGAACATGAGACACGTCTTCCGTCTAGACTGGGTAGGGATGAGTGTCTTTTTTTTCAGGTGGGGAGGAGGGGGTGGGGGTGTAGGCCCTTTAGTCTCATATGCACACATTAAAAGCGTGGGAATTTGGGAATTAATGTCGTGAGAGTCCTCTTACGGGGCACATGGCAAGAGTGTTTAGGTGTGTGTGTTTGCGTGTGTGTGCACGTGTGTGTGTGTATGTGTATGTGTGTGTGAGAGAGAGAGGGAGAGAGAGAGAAATGTATCTTTACATAACAAAGATGGCTTTTGAAATTTTGGGAATATTCACACATTTTAACCAGAACCACATACACACTTAAGAATGTTCTAGAGAAATACACCAAATAAATCTGAAAATGTAACCATTCACAAGACACAACATAAATTTAAATTCTAAACAAGATGCATAAATCAAAAGACACAATTTGTATTTCATAATTTCAAAATATCAAGGGTTAAGGGTTTAACCTGAATCTTCAGTTATGTCCTAATCGCCCTGCCATTTACGTGGTGGCACCTGCAATGTGCTTATACCATACACCATTTCTAAAACACTCCATTCATACAGGAAAATACAGAGTCGATGGGTAGACTGGGAAAGAATGGGTGGGGAGGGATGGGACGTGGTGTTCATTGCCAACTCAATATACCACTTATGTGCCAAAACACTTCAAAACCCCCCACTCAGAGTTTAATCTGTCATTTGTCCAGCAGTAAACTACCTATCATAAACCAACTCAGGTGAAGCAGACCTGCTGAACTACTTGCCTATAAATTTTAATTTAATTGCATTTACAGGGAGAAATGTTCCACTTACAACTGCACCACCATTAATAAAATTTCTAAAAAAAGTTCTAATTGTCTTGCTGAGTAAACATGTGAATTCCTAGATCTTTAAGAGGTGCTTGTCTGTGTGTGTGTGTGTGTGTGTGTGTGCATGTGTGTGTGTATGTGTGTGTGTGCGATCAGAGATCTCTTTTTGTCATGCTATTGAGATTATTTTTGTCTTATTTCTGCTTCCAAAATTAACCTACAAAAATTATATACCAGCAACATTAAAGACAATTCAGAAATAAAGTCAAACAAATACAGACATGGACATGAATAAAATGAATTATGGAAAATTCCAGAAATTACATTCAAATACTTATAAAGTAGCACATTTCTATTTAGAATTTTGTGATAAATATTATAATAATGTTATGTTACGAAAAATGCATTTTTTGGAAACATGACAAAATATCGAATGCGATAACAAAGCCGTCATAGTTTTTAGTTTTTGCAAATATTCACAATACTGAAAGATGACATATTTTAAAACATATATAATATTTTTTAAAAATACAACCAGTATCTATATCTGAAAAATATTCATACTATGATATTGCGAACATTAAGAAACAAAGCCAACTGTTTGTAGGCTAGAATTTAAAACCATAATATTATTATGCATACTTGTGAACACAGAATTGCTTTTATTTATTTATTGTAAATCTGACATTTATTTAAAAAAATGAATGAAGCGCTACACAATACAGTACAAGATTACGCATAAAAATCACTAGACTGAGCACAGTTAAAGCAAACCCAGAGTCAGGCAACATACGAGGTGTTTAGAAATAAAATCCTGTACTCATGGCTTCCTTATTAAACGAAATGGATGCCTGTAGAAAATGTTGGGATGGTAGCAGGGTTTGGCCTGGCCTTAATGTCGTAATGAGCCTTTATAAGGACTCGCTTGAGAAGGACTCCCTTCTCAGCCTTATTTTTTAGTGATCGAAAACCAAATAAGCTCAGCAAAGACATCAGATCCAAAGTTTGGTGTGAAAGCAGGCAAGTTTCCTTATTCTAAGCTCCTGAATATCTACGCCGTTCACATACTATCATTATTATTTAAAATCGCCTGCCGATTTGCGGCATATTATATAGAAATAAATTAGAATTTTATTCAACCTGTTACTGTGCAGATTTTGCATCTTGGTAATGAAAATTAAAAAATACAAAAAAAACCTGCATCCCAAGACATGCAAACATAGACGCACGTTTGAATGAAATATAGGAGCCTATGTTTGAGAACTACAACAGACCAGAACTGTGTGAGTTACAAGTTAAATTACAAACAAAACCTCACACAAAACTATATAAAACTTACCTCACAAAAGAGGAAAGTGTGGACAAACCGAGGCGATACAGACTGGTCCTGAAGGCCTGTGTTCAGGAAGAGGCAGACAGAGAGAGAGAGGAAGAAAGAGGGAGAGAGAAGCAAGCAATGAACTCTCGTGGAGGAGGCAGGGCCAAGGGGTCCAAGCCAGTCTTTCTACCCCAGCTGCAGCCCTCAGCAATGGGCCACATGCGTGTCCAGAACCGCTGGCCTGAGACAAGCAGGCCCTAACCACAATAGGAGGCCATGAGGCTCATCGGTGAGGCGCGTGGGTCGGCCCGTCTGCCAGTTAACAAGTCTTTGAATGAGGAATGTTAGCAAACAGGCAAATAGAATGTCCGATGCATGCTAATGATCCAGCCAGTCCGCTTGCAGCATTGGCCTGGGCCTATGAATAATTCAGCAGACTGAAAACCGAGCTCCCTCCCCCTTTAACCCCCTCCCCTCCACACCCCATGCGTATGAAATGCCTTCAGTGGACGGAGAGAGCGCACGAGGGGAGAGAGATGAAGAGAGCAGGCGAGACGGAGGAAAAGTATTCCAAATCTCAGCTCCCTCGCTAGCTAGCTCACTTCTTCCGCCGTTGCATGCTGAAGGTCCACTTTTACATCCAGCTGAATAAACACGCAATGTCACATGCACATGTACGTACACACCCAGCTCCAAATCTGCTCTTTCGTTTCAACATGCAACTTATTGCTTTCGATGGAGGCATCTCTCACTCATTGCCTTTTTATGTCTTTTGTTTGGAATTGGCACCTGTCCCAGAAAAAGCTCCACCACTGCACCACCCTCCTGCTCTCCTTTCAGAGAGAGAGCGAGAGGAGTGTGAAAGAAGCACTGTATGTGTGCGCATGAGAGAGGGAGCAAAGGGAGGGTTAGAGAGAATGTGAGAGAGAGAGAGAGAGAGAGAGAGAGAGAGAGAGAGAGAGAGAGAGAGAGAGAGAGAGAGAGAGAGAGAGAGAGGGCGGTACTTCAGCAATAGAGCTATTGGCACTTCCCTTCTCTGAGACATGCAACAAGCTGGAAGACCACAGCCATTTTCAAACCTCAGCATTACGAACTACCATCCGAGAACCCTGAGCAAGAACCACAAACACCTGCACAGCAGATCCAAACAAAACCAGCCAGGAGGAGAAAATGAATCTTTTGCAAAGCAGTAGGAAGTCACTCTTGTCATTTGTTGAAAAAAAGGCAATGCTTAAACTACAGTCAATAACAGCCACAAAAATCTGTAGATATGTAACAAAATTGTTATACATTGCAGAACATAATTGACAAAAAAAGAAACTATTCTTCACAACTAGATGGAAACAAAGGGTTAAAATCCAGAGTTGTAAAAAACCCTCCTTCTCTTGGCACAGACTGCCTGAAGGGGAGGATCTTACTGTAGAAATAGCAGCAGACGCTTTTTTCTCTTTTTTAGCTGTATGCTCTCTCTCCGTTCTACTACACACATGCGGTCAAGTCTGGAAAAGGAAGGGGGGCAACCATGGTAGAGGGAAGAGAGAGAGAGAGAGAGAAAGAGAGAGAGATAGAGAGAGAGAGGCAGAGAGAGAGAGAGAGAGAGAGAGGCAGAGAGAGAGAGAGAGAGAGAGAGAGAGAGAGAGAGAGAGAGAGAGAGAGAGAGAGAGAGAAGTGAAGGAGAAGGGGATGATGAAATGAGGGAGTTGCAAAGAACACGGGCAAAGCAGCTTTTTCATTCTTCACCACAGCCAGTGCGAAAAGCCACAGAGAGCGACAGCATTGAGAGGGAGGGTTGAGAAAGTGTAGAGAAAACAGCTTGAGACATAGCCTGTATTCTCATACGTTGAATATTCAAAGACATCTTAACTTGCACCTCTTCTACATGTGAAATCAATCGTTAACTCATTTTTATTATGTCCGCCTGTCTACATGCATTTATACACATGTTTGTATAGATGTTGAGTTATTTTTCATTATGTCCATTTATTAGTCAATTGCCATTGCAAAAACGTGAAAATTTCAGAATACAAAGTTTTAAATATAAAGATGCTGGATATAACAATTCCAAACCATAACAGATGGATCCAGGACAGTTCCTGACATCTTCTCCTGTTTAGGTTTGTGTTTCTAGGTAAGGTACTCATCAGTGTGTCTCACTGTAGTACCTCAGAGTCCCCCCTCACACTGTACTTCCACCAATCACAAGCTAAAGAAAGTCTGCTTTGCTAGAGGTGAAACAGCTGCTGTCATTTGCAGGGGAAAACTTCTTATGCAGTGACGCCACACACACACACACACACACACACACACACACACACACACACACACACACACACACATAAACAACCACACAGTGAAGCCACACCACAGCTAGAGCACAGCCTACCTGACTATCTGCCCAAGGTCGAGAAGTGTTTCACAGAAGTAAACAGTAGGGTCTTAACAAAATCACACTCGCCACTGTGATATTGTTCCTTCTGTTCTTATTTCGATCACAGAAATTGTATTTTGCATATAATACAAATGTCATATTAAGACCGCTGAAGCTTTTCTTGGTGAGAACACACAAACACACGCACACACACACACACACACGCACACACACACACACACACACACACACACACACACACACACACACACACACACACACACACACACACACACACATATATATATATATATATTGAACTTTTGCAGCCTGTTATCAAATCAAATCAAATCAAATTTTATTTGTCACATACACATACATACAGGGTACGACATGCAGTGAAATGCTTTATGCAGTGTTAGAACACTGTAAGATGAAAAAAATATTTCTGTGCTCATGTTCCTGGATGAACAGGAGTAGAGCACATGTGCAGTGCTGAACAGAAAGGCCACAGAATATATGGATCTGTCTATGTTACAGAACACACTCGGGATTCTTTAATACTCGGCTGTGTTTAGCTGAAGTGGCGCTATTTGTAGAGCAGTTATCACTGTGACAAATCCTGTGCTATGTTCACCTAGCACAGACATGTGAAGGGTGCTGCTGCTCCTTGAGCTCTCCCAATCCCTCTATCACACAGAATCTCTGACAAACACTCTTTGACAAGGAGGAGGGACAGAGAGTGGCCGGTCCAGCCTGACTCTCTATTACACTCTCTCTGCTTCATCGTGGGCCACCTCTCTGAGTTTCTACCCCCGTGCCTGCTGTTTGTACGAAATGCTCATTCGAGACAGACGAACACAGTCAGTCAGTCAGTGCCAGACACACACCACACCTTCAAGCCAGTAGGAAATCTGGGCTACAGTGCACCATGTGACACCCTGACAGGTAAAATGGAAAGTAAGCACTAGTTTTCATGCGACAAATGCAGATAGCTCACTTACTCTGGCAAGGCCTAGAATACTCTGACGTCACCTCGTGCCACGTCTCTTGACCAATAATGAAAGAGCAAAAAGGGCCAGCCATTTTTCACTCATGCAACAGCAATACAACATCTAAATGAAAATGGAGACAAGTTCGAAACATTTTGTCTTGTGGTGATTCTGTGTGACTCTGTTCTAATCTGCTACTTGTTTACTATTTAACCTGTGTCTAAGGAGCTTGGGCTTGGCATGTGTTTAGTGTTGTACACTGCAGAGTTCACATGAGGACACAATTTTGGTTTTGGGTTGGCTGCCAACTCCCAAACAGTATGCTGCTCTATAAGGCCTATCGTTCATAAGACCAATGGTCTCGGAGCACTACTGATCAAGTGCCAATCATAACAAACTCTTTATGATATTTTCACGGCACAACCTCAGGGCTGTTTCATGCACCACCACAAACATCATTTGTGAAAGGTTCAACCTATTCTCCCCAACCCTTAATGATCATGGGTAGCTTTTCCAAATTGTTGTTTTAAGAACATACTTATGGTGCTTACATTGTCATACAAATCCACAAATATTCTGTTAAATACAATTCATTGATTATGTACACATAAAGACTTGTGCTTTGTTATATTCTTATCTTACAAAATAACAGTTATTCATGTAGTCCAATAGCATATAAAATTGATCAAAGAAAAGTAGTGCATCAAAAACAGGCTTCATTTTCCACTTATGTCACTAAAGCTTGGCAAAATGTCCTTTCATTCACAAACAAAATGGCTGCTGCACCTCAATACATTAGTGCACATGTACAAAGTGATCTATTCGAACAATCCTTACATATTAATCATGTTTTCTTGGTGTAAATAGACAAGATGTATATGTTACTTATTCAGCATTTTTAAGGTTGAAAAGAAACTTTTTTTAAGCCTACGCATGATTCCTCAGGCACTATTTCTGGGGGTGTGGGTGCACTTATGAACATTTATCATCACGTCACTGGAAAAAAAAAAAATTCAACCACAACCAAGCGCTAAGTGAGTAAGTTTGTTAAGTGTCCCAGTCCAGCTGTGCAGTATATCGTCTGTTTCAACTGAGAGGATTAGCAGAAACCAAAAATGCTGTAAATTTAGTACTAGCAACTTTACTTCCAGATCTGCCAGACAAGTGAGCACACGATTAAACAAATTTGGCACCCAGATAAAAGAATGTGAACCTTATTGTTGAATCAAAGTGATGATAAACATCGAGATCTTCTAATACTATAGAAGAAGTCTGGTATAATGGAGGAGAGAGAGCAAACCTCAGTGGTCAGCTCTGATGTGATTAAATATTGCACATAATAATAAATAAAAACAAAGGAAATAAATATGGATCCAGACATATAGCAATTACTATTATAAGCAATAAAAATTCAAAATTGCATCCATAAAATTGAGCTCCCTTTATATTTAGCACTCAGTGTTCAGCATCAAGATGCAAGCTTTATCTATACACAGTATTTAGTGCTAAAGGACATTTTGTATAAGATAAAGGGTAAAAAAATACACCTTTTTCACTCACCTTTTACTTCCCGGCTCCGCTGCAGTGGTGGTCTCTCCTGGGGCCCCATGCGCACGTGTCTGCAGGATTTCTCAATTACAGCTGTGAACTCTAGGGTCAGCCTCTGTAGAGAGAGAAACAAAGGGCATGACCCTGGGGTCAGAAGTGTTACACTAGGAGCAGGTCGGCCCCCATTCAAATGGAGTGTACTGTTTGCTTTGTGTAGGTAAGGACCACTAAAACACTGAGTAATAGGGATTAGGAAGTGATCCCCTTAGGGCTGTCACTCAGAGCCTACGCATGACCTGACGGCTTCCATTAGGAGCCGAAAAGCCAAGTGCTCTCACCCTGCTGTCTGACAGTGCTGACAAGTGTTTATGCATTTTACACATCACTCACATAAGCAATTAATTAATATAGAGGGAGATAATAATAATAATAATAATAATAATAATAATAATAATAATAATAATAATAAAAAGAAGAAGAAGATCCATTTTCTTTTCAAATTGTATATTAATACAAAAAAAATTATTATTATAATTTCTTTACAAAAACTACCCTAAAATTGTACAATGAATATATATGAAATAATTACAGCAAGGAACATGACATTATTGAGCATTGCATTATCAGCAATAAAGCAGAAAGGTAATTTTTGCTCAAAAAACACCATACTCAGTACAGCCATAGCATTGGAAAAACTCTGCTAATTAACTTTAGTTAATAGACATGCATATCCAATGTCTGCAATTATCTTTTTTTAATTAAAATGTTTACATTTATTAAAATCCTGCCTATAAAAATATAATGTATTCAATTTTGGGGCACCATTGACTAAAAAAAATTTAAAAAAATAAGCTGGTATCTCAAGAGTTCAACAAACATTTCTAAAAATAATTAAACATATAACACTTACACTTTTCAAAACTTTTTAGACAAAGGAAAAAAAAGAAAAAAAATGTTTCCCTTTTCTTTATTATTATTATTATTATTATTATTATTATTATTATGATAATAATAATAATAATAATAATAATAATAATAATAATAATAATAATAATAATAATGGCATTCTGATGAAAATTAAATAGCATGAACTGTAATTCAAGAAAATTAAAACAACAGTTCCATGAATTAAGATCAAATGAATGGGCTAACAAAACAAACTTTGAGATATTCTGTTATAGAAAAGTGTTTAATGTGATTATTACAGAAAAGAGTTTACTGGGGAAATGTATTAGTTTTACTTTGTTCATTAAGAGTCAATTGGCATTCAGACATAATTTTGAGAGGGTGGGGCAGGACTGCAGAGAAACTCTGAAACAAAATGGAGCAGAGTGAGACAACATGGCGGATCCTTTTTTTTAACATAAAAGTGCCTCTCGATGTATAACAAGCAGAATAACAAATATTACTTGCTGTCCAACAATGTTATTCGTTAATAGAATAAAAAAGGACAAATATGACAAATGTAAAAAAAAAAATGGTGTGTAAGAAAACAACATGATTTCCAGCACTCATCTCCAGAGTGTGCAAGAGCTGACTCTGGGGCTTCGAGAGGGACGGTAAATGATTCGGTTAACTCTTAATAGGTCTGACAGTGTCAGAATAATCAGCACCGTCATTTCTTCTATTTAGAATATTCCAAAAATATTCAATTAAATGATGAGGAAGATACAAAAATGTAAATATGTAAAAGTTGGAAAACTGACATACTCAGAACTGAGATTTCTTTTCCCCTTCTAAAACAAGGATATTGTGTCTACGTTAATTATGTAAAGGCTTATTTTAGTTGTTTTTTTTTCTGCATGCACAAAACATAAATCCTGTTTATGTTAAATAAATGTTGTTTTCATTATTCAGAGGAATTATCCATTTTTAAAGTGTGATCACCGAATAAAGGAAAAGTGTCACAAATAATTCAGTAAATACAATACTTTAATATGTTAAATTAATTAGATAGAAATGCTTAAAGAATTTTTGCTTAACTGAACAAGTGGAAAGATAAGGTATAATTTAAGCTTTGGATTTCCATTTTTGGTTAATATCTCATTTTAAGTGAAATAGAGGGCTTATTAAACACATCAGACATAAATTTTAAATATATAAACAAAGTGAAATGTTTTCCGAGATGAGTGTCCCTGTACACCATCTCGCTTAAAAGCCATAAAGTCTCTTGATGATAAACCCTGGTTCAAAGAGATTGAATCTGTTCTTTATTAAATCCAAACAAATCCTTCAAATTTATCTTCCACCTTTTTTTCCCACAGTGAGGAAAAAAGGTTTTATGCTTCATGAAATGCTTTTTTGTTCCCATGATATATTTTGGAAAAGATAGTGTGTTCTTTTTCCCCACATATCTCCAGCGTGGTCAGCAAAAATGAGTTTTTAACTAATTAAACCAATTAAAATAATATTTTTAGAAAAATGTTCTCACCTTACATACATGATGTACAACCTGTTCTGATTTAATATTACATTAATTCATTTAACTCAGTTTCCATTTAACAAAGAGATGTTTGGCAAACAAAAAAGTATGTTTCTTTGAAGTTAATGTTAATTTTACCGAAGTTTATCTTTGGTAAAATTACTGCAGATATATGCTTTCAGAACATGAAAATAGTCCGATGACTGTTAGTCAGATGATAAACAGATGATAAACTGTACCTTTGAAATATAAACTTTGTGCATACTTGTATACAGTAACAACAATTGGCTGAATATCTGTATAATAATTCTCAATTTATTAAAATATACTTTTAAAGTGCATTTGAGTTTTATATATCACAATGTGCACACAATGAAACTCTCCAAAACAAAAAAGAGAGCATATTATTACACATTTATAAAATGACTAATTTAACTTGCAGGCATCATCCTGTATTAATTTGTGTGTGCTGTATTAATTATTCGTTAGCTAGATTTAGATTTCTATTTTATATATATATAATTTATTTTTAGATATTTATATATAATTTGTTTAATTTAGCACAGTAACGGTTTGTTTTAAATAAGACTGTGATACATGATTTTCACTTGTTTGAATATGAATCACAGTGAAGGGAACACATTTACTTTGATTTATAAAATTTCTTGTTAAATATTAAAAGTAAAAAAACAAACATGCAGGAGACACGTATAATATAAAAATCTAAACAAAATACAATTGCAAATACCTCACATTGCATATGGATCAAAACACAAAAACAATTAATATTTCTATTATTATTAGTTTAATTGTTGAGTTACTTTTTCTTCGGAACATGTCTCACCTTACAACGGTGACAATGGGGCAAAGATTGAAAAACTCCGTACTAACGGTGAAAGCAAGTACATGCAACAGCTAATTCACGCTGTGGCTAACTGCAGCACGGCTCAGTGTCTAGAACCTTCTGTGGCGCACTATGCTTCAGGAGTAGAGCTGATTCTGGGCCATTATCCCACACAGTCATTAACTCTGGCTCTTCCAAAAGCTCTGGCACAGGAGCAGTTAAACAAGAAATAGAGAAAAGGTCACTTAAATTATGTAAAATTCCAACAGCTCACCATTATCTTCTTCATATAGGTAAAAAAAGTCTATATATTACCGATTATGTGTTCAAAGGACCCTATAGAAACAGTACCTCGAATGATAGTGCTAACAAACCTCTAAAGCTTCAAACACACAAGTCACTATTCTAAGAATAGGTTGTACAAATATTTAGTTTAGAACTTAAACTTCCACATCACTGTTATATATAAAATGGTTTATAAACCTTTTATAATGCAATAACCTTTATTAATATTAATATGCTCATATTTAAAGCAACTCACAAGAAATGGAAACGTGTGATTTGTCTTTTTATTGATGGCTGTTAAATTAAGGTCTTGATTAATCTGATAACTTGTCAAACATTTTCAGTCCTCTATAAATTAGGATAAATTTTGAAAAAAGCAAACAAAAAAAAAAAAAACACTCAAAATTATTTTAACCACGAATCAAGATCACGTTTGTTCCAATATAGAAACAAGCCAAAGACATAATTCCCTTCCGAACACATGCTCAATAATTATTAATGGTTTCCAAAAGCAGGGTGATGTTGAAAACTGTTTACTCTCATATCTACCTGTTTTGCCAAGGCGCCTGTCCATCCTGGTCTGCTGGCGACAACAGCTATTTTACATAGAGCCTTTTTCATCTCTGTGCATACAGGCCAGGGCTGGAGAGGTGTGTGGGAGAACAGTAAAAGAACTGGTCCTTAAAAGACTCCAGGCCTTTGTAGCTTGTCCTCACATGTGCCACGTCACAATCCAGCAATATTCACAGAGCGTCTAGGATTTGCACCAGTCAAGCCCTCTACACCCATTCCCCAACTGCCCATGATATAATAACTGCCCCTGTTGAACAGCACACAGGAAACAGATTCTAACACTTTTAAAGGAAGATCAGAGACTCAGCTATCCAGTGCATTCCACACATCTGTTAATTCGAAAACATCAGTATGCCACCTTTTCAGTATGGGACACACGTGTAGCAAAGGCCTTGTAGATACATACATCGAATGCCAATATTTCATGCAAATCCCATGCAGCGGACAATCCCTTTAATACATAGGTCCGTTCATACAAGCGTTAATTTTTGCAAGTATGCTGCACTTGTCATTCTTTCTCAAGGGCATTAACCCCATTAAATATAATTTTAAAGGGACAATATAGGTCAGCAGAGGAGACTTGTAATTGCAAACACATTATCCTTGTGTCTTTTTTTTTTTTTTTTTTTAATTGTCTTTGTGGAAACACTCTCCCAAAGGGAATTCTAACCTTTATTAGGATGAGGTAAGAATGGTGTAATACTAATCTGTTTCTTCTGTCTGTCTTCAACATGCATTTAACAAAGCCGAAACTAGCGTTTACACTACGATAGCGTGGCCTGTTCATTTCAGTTTCTAGCTTCCTGAAAATATAGTATGATATAATAAGTATTCTGTAATAAAGACTGAAATATGTTAAGTACCAAGGCACAGTATTATACTCTATATTCAATTTACGTTTTTTTTTTTTTAATATTAACTGGATTATAAAATAAGGATTAAAGAACTTAATCGCTATAAGCCCCGTTTATCAGACCACACCTACTATTCCTTAAAACGCAGAAAAAAATCAAGCTAATATGTGACAACATGCACAGTCTGAACTTCCAGTTCAACTATCCCCAACACTATATAACCCCTGCATTATAAAACACTATATGCTGTGGTGTGGCTTGTGAGGGGTGGCCATGACGAGGGGTGCAATAGATGGCAATAGTCATGAGCATGCAGGCTGTAACAAAAGCAGCCTTTATGTAGAATGTATGCAGATAAAGGAGCCCCCCTTTTGTCCTGGGTTTCACACGTCAGGCCATGAGAGAGCTGGACAGTGACAGCCACGGGGTACTGCAGCAACACGGGGACACACACTGCCTTCATGTGGCCATGCAAAACACACACAAACGCACATATAAAGACATGCCATTTTTTAAAAGAATTGTCATTAATTTTCTATTTTGTACAGGCAGGATGAAATCAGTGTTGTTTGTGATTTCATTTGTGTATAAAATGTATTTTCTATATACTGATGTGAGAAGCCATACTGCTTGATAATGCAGTGGTCATCTAATTGCATATTGAATAATTATTACATAGACAGCACTGCTTTAGGTAAATGATTACTAGCAAGTATGGATAGGTTAAATGAGGCAAAGCTGTGATAAAGGACATATGGAGGGTACAGAGTGAATGCTCTAGGGAAAGGGACACAGTGTTCACAGTGGGATTAATTATGGGGACCTGAATCTTCAGGTTGTGACTACGTCTGCTTGTCTGAAAAGCTGTGTGTCAGCACTGCAGCCATTCAAACTGCTCACAAACACTTCTGAATAGGGTCCACTTAATCAGGTATGCTCCCTCCTTTCTCTCCCTCCCTCCCTCCCTCCCTCTCGCTTTCACGTTCTCTCAGTGCAGACATACAAACACGCATACATGCACACACATGAACAGTCCCTAATAGGCATGCTGAGGTGTGATAATCAAATTATTCTCAGCATTCGTTGGGGGTTACCAGGGGCCCCTTTCCAGCAACTTATCCTCGACGGGGAGTAAATCACTCTCTAGACATCTGAGGTGTTTCAGCACAAACATTACATAAACACTCGCACATGCTCACACACATGCACCAACATGGAGCGTTTTTCATAAGGTGGGAGACGAAATGCTCAAAAGAAAGAGGAGCGGGTTCCTTTTGCACGTTACTCCTTCTTGAGCCCATCTCTATTGACCTGTAAACCTTTGTGACTGGAACAAATGCAAATGGCGCTGACTTGCTCACACAAACTACTAAAGAGCTATTCAAATGAGCCTCTGCCAACAATGCGGCAGCGGCCGACCCAGGGAGCAGTTGCAGTCTGCAGGCTCGGAGGCCCAGTCTGGAACAGCCTGATCCATCACACAGCCAGGGCCTGAGCAGCACACTCACATTACTGTTAATCCTATACCTAAAGCCTCAAACAAACACTCTCTATATGAACCAGTGCTTCCTTTATGCAGATATAAAAGACTCCGTTGAGTGACAAACAGCAAATGATAACTTCTTTCACTGGCGAATTATCACAAAAAAAAAGCAAGCATTTCCTCAAATGCAAATACAATCACAGACTCTTTAACACATACATGCAATATAATGACTATATAAACTTTGTGAGATTATATCTTGTGTGTTTATCAAAAATAATCAAAGTTTTATTTGAAAGATTTTTGTCAGAGAGGAGCAAACACCTCTGTAACACTGAATTACTTCTAATAGCCCATATATCTGGCATTTGTTCTCTAGAAATACACGCAATATATAAAGTATATCTAATTCAACAATATAATACGATTTCAGTACAAGTTAAGAAATCTTATATCTATATCTATTTATATACATTATGCTTTAAACAGATGATGTCAAAGCTCTCGGGTAAAAAATTGGGTAAAAATAAAGCTACATTTGAAATTCTTTGTAAAAAACAAAATCTTTGATTTTCTTTATGATATGTCGAGAAGACATTTCAGTGTGAATAACAATAGTGCTCTGTTTATATTGAGTCTTTTAGAGTTTATCAAGGCACTGAGTCAGTGCTTCAGGTCAGTGGAATTTATGGCCAAGAGACTAACACAGGGCGATAAGGGTCAAATGATGTCATTCAAACAGAATAAATTATCAACCACAAGCTAATGTTAAGTTAATGGAGTGCAGAAGTCAGATCAGGAGTCACAATTGGACCAACCTGTGATAAATTTTAGCTTTTATTAATAAGGTTGTTTCTTATTGAGTATATCATATTGCTTATATATAATAGATAAGGATAAAAGATAAAAAGATAAGGATCTGCATCTTGACAGTAAGAAAAAATAGTTAATTAGAATGTATACTTTACTGCACAAAGCAAGTAATTCTATGATGTTCTGTAGCCATAAAACTATTTACCAATAAACATAAAACAATAAAAAACCAACACGTTTAAATGCAACATTGTTCTTTAAGAGAATAATACAGACCAAACTCTCACTCTCTCTCTCAGGGAAATGAGAACCAGGATGCTAGATCATCCCTATGAAAAAACACCTCTCATACCCTGACATTACGCCTGGTTTTACCATCATCAGAGCTCCTCTCTCTCTCTCTCTCTCTCACTCACTCACTCACTCTATCCTAACATGAGACCGAACCCCAGGAGAGAAATTACACAGAGTATAACAACATCTGGGAGACACCTGCAAATGGCACTGGACCTGAGAGTCATCTGCAGCATACAAACTGATATAGTAAGATGAGAAAAGATGGTTGGAAGATGTAAAAGAGACGCTGAGATAGTAGAGTGGTATGGAAGGATACGACGGAGGCTCCACCTGTCTGGCATTCTCAACCTGTCTGGCATTATTGCCCTCCTCCTCTTTCTACCCACTTGTACTCATGAGAAATGTAGATAAAACGTGCTGTGCTCCAGTTTGAAATTCATTTTGGGGTTCAGCTGTGAGCACATTACAGAACAGTGTCTGATAAAGCAATAATCTTGCCTGCCAAAAAAACAGGAGTGTTTTGAGGAAGTTATTTATAGCCTGCAGAGTTAAAAAAAATATTTTGAGGTATTTTTATTAGCTACATATAGATAACAACTGTGACATGAATAATAATAATAATAATAGTAATAATAATAATAATAACAATAACAATAAGTATTATTATTGTTATTATTATTATTATTGTTATTGTTATTATTATTGTTATTATTATTATTATTGTTGTTGATGTTATTGTTATTCTTCTTCTTATTATTATTATTATCATCATCATCATCATCATCATCATCATCATGGCATCATCATCAGCACGGTTGCTCTAAAATGCAGGAGAAGTGAGCTATTAAATACCTCACTCACTCACTCATTTTCTACCGCTTATCCGAACTACCTCGGGTCACGGGGCTATTAAATACCAGAAATTGTTTAATCATGCCAATTAATGGAATCTAGAAAATACACATACATTAAAAAGTAATTGTTCAGTCACTATAAAACTAAATCAATCAGTAAAAATAATAACAAAAAATAAATAATAATAGTAATATCATTCAACCTAAGCATAATACTAATAATTTTCTATAAATTTATACTTTAATTTTGCACTCCGGCACACTGTGTGAGACTGTTCTCACCGCTAAGTGTAAAGGCTTCTGATATTATCTGTTTTATATAACTATATAACTAATCGCCTTTTACCTGTATCATAAGGCCATGGATAAGCACCACATCTACCATATCTTCCTCAGTCTGTGGACAACAAAAGAAGAACAATATGTACGATTTAGGCAAAGAGCCAAACTATTTAATCCACAAATAATACATTTACATTCACAATGAAAGTCTTAAGTAATTTCCTTCATTTCATTTCTCCGAGTCGTTTTTTTATCACTGCAGTGAGGAATGTAGAATGGAACGAGAAGGAGAGACACATCTAACAGGATTCATGAACTTTCTTTTAACTCTGGACTTCGGCTACTCACTTTAGCCTAAAAAATAGATGTTTTCTTGGCAGCGTGTAAAAAACTGCAAGTTCAGCCAAAATAGACAATAAAGCAGTATAGGGAGCTAAAACACATGCCAGATTGCAGAGGGGCGATTCAGAGAAGAGGCCCTGCCCCCCACACACCCCCATCCCCTCCTTTAAAAAGATCCACAGTGGAAAGAAAAGCCTTCTCCCTGTCCTCAGATGAACTTGAACATGAGCTTCCTGTTAGACCCTGGGAGGAAACACCCAGCGCAGCAAACTTACACTCACAGAGGAAGGCCTTCACTGCTGAATTCTTTACTGCTTGCAAAATTAGGTCAAGCACTTAAGAACTCCTTGCTCAGAAAGCAGTTCGACCTCACTCTCACTCTCTCTGTAACAGATGCATATACACATGCACACATAACACAAAAACATATGCACACATAACACACAAACAGCATGTGATGCAATTGTCTTTACATCTCATGTGTAAACCACATCTCAGAGACAAGGGGAATATGTGTCCCACTCTGTATCTGAGTGGCTTATTTACCGTTTCCTACCCTGTAATGCTCTGTAATGCTCACGGTTGCACTCCAGCTCGATGCAGACATGTTCTTTCTGCGGACGCAGGCCTGTTCACACTCATATCGCTACAGCTCCCTCAGTGGCAGTCTCAGCCTATTATAGCCCTGTACACATATAACACTACTACTCACAAACACTTAACTGAGCCTGAATGGACACATGTGACAGGTGAGCTGTCATCATCGTTTTAGTTTCATTCACAGCTGGATTTTAGACATGGTTAGCCAAAGTAATCTAAATTATAAAGAGGCAGAGTGAGGTTCTGGAGGCTTTTTTAGATTTAGACGTCACACAATTATCTGAGAGGGCCCTATTCCACATGTTCCTGATAACACTATAAGCAGCAACCTTGAGCCATATCTAAGAAATCATCAGATTACAACATTGCGGCCAGGTCATGTTGACACATTACAGACTTGGCCTCTATTCTTTGGTGAGCAAAGGTTTTTTTTTTCTTTACAGAGAACAGGAAGCAGTGTGACCAAGAGCAAAAGCAAGGGAGCAATAGAGAGAAGGTCAGAGAGAAACAGAGAAAGAGCACAGCAATAGCACGCCAATATTCTGTCATCCGTTGCTACAGCAGGGAGTTTGGGGAGACATTCCTGTGGGATTGACAGTTTGGTATGGCTAGAGCTCCAACAGCTAGTCGTGGAAAGACACTTCCAGTGCACACACAGCACAAATTCAGCCAGCTGTACTGCATGCTCGTTGGCCACGGTCACTACATATCAGCCTGTCCAGAGTCCTCACACAGGTTCCCTTAGCTCTGAACTGCCAGCATATATTAGTTTACTAAACATACTAAACAACATCCAAGTTAAAAACTCAATCTGTTAATAAACTCAGTCTGTATGCTAGTTTTCTTAACAACGGCATAAATGGAGGCGGTATCAGTGAATATTTGAAGGCAATAGAAGTAAAGAAAATAAATATTCAGGCTGTTTAAACTGTAATGAAATCTTGCACCAGTTACTAGCCTAGCTTATTTAATGTTTTCAAGAGATTGTCATTGACAAAACATGCAAATCCAAACTTTTGGCAAATAGACCTGAGCACTGACTGGCAGCATTAAAGCGAGTAAAAACCAAAGATATCAAAGAACATGTCATCTTGCTAAGCTGAAATTGAACTGCTAAAATCATCAGCCCTTCAGTGGTCAAACCACTGGCTTGAAAGATAAATGACAGAGCAGAAAAGCTATTCTCTTAAACAAGTCCTTAGTTTTTTTTGTGTAATATGCATTAAGTACATTAATATTAGTAAAAATCTTTCTGTAAAAGTCTTTCTGTTAAAGTCTTTTACATTCTTACTGTAAGATATTCACATCGCCAGGAGTCGGAAGTAGCACTGAGAGTTAATTCAACAGAAAAGAAAGGCCTTACGGATGCTTGTGTACCGTTGTGATTTTCGTACATCTATTCCCCATGTAGCATTCCATATTACTTCCATTACGCAGTAAGCATATTGCTTAATATTTCATTAATGGAAAAGCCTATATAATGTACCTCTAGAATTCCAGTGATAAACCAGAGAGTTAAAAGCATGATTATTACATTGGTACCACAGAATTAAAAGCATTATTATTACATTGGTAACCACAGAGTTAAAAGCATGATTATTACATTAGTAACCTCAGAGCGGCAGGGTAAGGCTCCGCATGGTGCACTAGAACGATTCAGGTTCTAATATGTCTGCATATTCACTGCATTTTTCCTTTGTGTCTTTTTAGAAGGTACTCTTACTGCTTATACTATTAATGTATAATCGTAACTCAGTATTACAGGATTCTCTTCTATCTGGCACTTTGGTGAATTTTTTTTTCTGGCAATGTTTTCGGTGTAATATTTAAAAAAATTAAAAAGCGTTATATTCACCAATTATCATCCAGGATAAACATGCAACATAAACAGCTGTGGCCAATCAATGCTTGTGTTCTTTTAATGCTCTGACAACAGAGAGCAGACTCAAGGTCCTAGTACTGCGAGCACGAGGACAAAGAAACTTTTAGCTGTAAATGTTCTACCTTTGTTTATTGAGTTAAAAATCATTAAACATTTTTTAGCTCCAGCTAAATAATACAAAATGCATCAATATTAGTTAGCGATATGCAAAATGATTTATTTATCACCCCTTCTAATTTAATAGCCACAAGGTCAGCTAGACTTTTGTAGGGTGTGTGTCGTTGCACTTTACAGTTCTACTGTATTTTACTATTTCTAAATTTAATGTAAAATATACTGCCCAAGCAAAACGTTTGAAAATTGCCATATGAGCTCTTAGGCAAGATGTTAAAATACTTTTTTAAAAGTCATAAAATAGAGCATAAAAAGTGTCTTCAAAAAAGGCTGAGTCAACTCCTTTATTAGTCATTTACTGAGATTCATGATTTCTTTAATGAGAAACAGTCAAACAAAACATTATAAAACAAAACAGTACTTGAGCTTACATAGAAATATGGTTTTATTCATAATTGGCAAAAATCTACTTTCTAAATGTCTCAGAATTTTAATAATGTAATTTTTTAAATAACCTTAAGATGTAGCCATTGTGGAGCTGTAAAATTAGAATTCAGCACTTTAGAGTTTTGCTGGTTATAATGTTAAAACCTCAATTGCTGATATGTCAAAGCAAGTCTTTCCCAGGAGAGACCTTTATAATACTAAAGCCATAAACAATGTGAACACAACAGTGTGAATAAATAAACAAGGGAGATGGGGTGGTTGTTTCTTATAATACACACTGAAAATGCATTTTATTTTATCTCTTATCGCTGTTGTGTTATTTCACACAACACACACACACACACACACACACACACACACACACTCTAACTAGTCTACAAGGTCCTCAGAACTGTACCACACCTCAGCAATACACCCATGACCAAACAACCGAGAACACCAGCCAAGCAGTCAAACTGCTTCAAATGCCCATTACACTTTACTGAGGTTTAATAAAGCTCTGAAGAAGATTGTTCATGCAGTCGTAAGCAATCGTAAGGAACTTACGAATAAGTTGGCTTAAACAGTAAGCCAGAATAAAAGAGAAAATAAAAAAAGAGTAAATGAGTAACATCGAAAGACTAGTGCGGGCAGTCTGCAAGCAACACCCAACAAAGTCCTGGAGAATGATATTTAACACACTGTAATGCATGCACATGTGTACATGTGTGAGCATGTGTGTGTGTGTTCGGATTACCGAAGGACCTGTGTCCTTTGTAAGTAATAGCTAGGCCAGACTCAAGCAATAACACTCCAATGCATGACAAAAATACCAAATGTTAACCATAAAAGAAAATAGCAGTTTTGTTCCTCACTCACAAGGAACACAGGAAATAGCTTTACCACTGTAAAACTCTTTAAACTTATTACCTTTATAATGAGAATGGATTGATACTTAAATAAATTCTTAAACTCGATAAGTATCTCAGAGTGGCCAAATGCACCTTACTAACATTATAACTGAAAAGTGCTTACCATAATATTCGTGCTCAGGAATTGTATGCTATCTACACGATATTGTATGTACCGCTGATGTGCATTTCAAATAAGGGTTAAATTTATGAAATGATAAGGAAAATCTTACCTCATCAAGAAGCTGGCGAACAACGAAAGGGCTGCATGTACAAAGTTACGCCATTTTAAGCACCACTGTCAGACACACACACACAGCAACACACACAGTAACACACACACACACACACAGTAACACACACAGAAACACACACACACACCACAGATTTTAAAAAGATTGTTCTCACTAACTACATGTGATCTTATCTACTACAGGCACTTCAGAACCCAATAATGCTAACTGTTTTATCCTACAAATAAAAGGCAAACCCTGAGGAGTGCTGAGGTTCGAGCAACTTTATTTTAAAGTTAATAACTACTAAACACAATCTTTAAACTAGTATCCTTTAACAACAAAATAATTCCTCAGGCAACCTCTTCTCCCACAAAACTGTGGAATAATTAGTCAGCCAGAAACACTAACCAAACCACCATGGACCTAGTCTTAGTAAAATAAGTACACAGGCTTGTTCAGCTAATGATAAAATATTGTTTCAGCTTGTAGCCTACACTATTAAATGTCTCACAAGAAATAGCTTCTTTTGCAAGAAAACATCTCCTTTATAGCTTATAAGTACACAAATCAATTACAAATTGATATATACCAGATTTAGTCATCATTTAGTTAAGCAGTTTTACGCCCTTTAACCTCTTTAGTATAGTTTAAACAGTCTAAAACCAAGAGCTATGAGTCATTATGACTAAACACAAACCCAGGCCCTAAAAATATGACATTTTCTTTAACACACACACACACACACACACACACACACACACAGACACACGTCATAATTCTTCTTTGATCCTAAAAAATAGTAAAATTTGTATAAACCGTAGGACTTATTTCATCTAACAGGATGGCTTTAATAATCTCACTTTGTGGCATGAAGATGTACAGCAAGTGGGATAAGAGTTTATTATAAGGAGTTTTTTTTTTGCTAGGAGTTCACCTGAAGTGCTTTATGTGCTTACTTATAATTAGTTAATCTATGCAAAATAAAATAGAATTGCATACAATTTACACCACGATGGGACTCGTTAAAGCCATGCCTTCCTCTCTCTCTCTCTCTCTCTCTCTCTCAGTTTGATTAGGTAACTTAGTCACGTCTGTTGTTATGTAAAAACAAATAGAAACATATATATGAAAAAAAAACTTACAAGCAGACGGCGTTTAGGCTACGACGGAGTTCAAGTTCAAGAGCGAAGAGAAGCGACGGTAGCTCGCAGACTTCAGGCGCTGGAGAGCTGTCATTCTTCTCCATGGCGAATTCCCGTCGTCCCGGTTACTTTTGTTGCAGCGCGAGCTCCTCGGCAACGAAGGAGACGAGCGCGAGCGAAAAGCACAGCGATCCGGGCCGTCCCTCGGCGTCAGAAGCAACACAAAACAACAACAACGACACAAAAACACGCCTAACATACGTCGAGAGATGGTTTCTTTTTATGCTCTACAGTGTACTAACGACAGCGCGTTCTTTTCTTCTTCTTTTCGTGCTCGCGCAGCCGCCAGACGATGTTCAATGTCTCTGGTGAACTAGATCCCTTAAGTTCAACTGAGGTGAAGTGGGATTCACACCCGACCCGTTATACAAGCTGTTTCCCGAAATAATATCACATGTCTGGTGTTGCACAGTGATGCATTAGGCTCGGTGTTAGACAGAACATGGTGCACGCTGACAAACCGAAAATACCGGAATAAGGCGAACCGTGATGTCTAACAGCTCGTCGCCATTTATAATACATCTCTGAAAAAAAAGAAAAATCCAAAACAAGAGGTTTACAGCTAAACACCAAACACACAAATTCCCCCATAATAATAATAATAATAATAATAATAATAATAATAATAATAATAATAATAATCTACCTTATGTTCAGGGTAAAGTAGAGTCCAGGAAGTTTGTGCTAAATTAAGACTCAGAAAGTTTCTCTGTTTCTGTCTAACGCTAAACACAAACCTACAGAGAATTATTTAAATCTTGCCCTCTATTACTCCTATAAAGGCCTATAATAATATACTGAAACAAAATGACGAAAGGAATCCGGTAATGAATGAAGAATAGAAACAGACTTATTTTTTTCCTTTTTTTTTTTTTTTTTTGCTACGCCCCAAACAAGTTGCAGCTTTACTGTAGTCACACACACACACACACACACACACACACACACACACACACATGACTGCCTCCTTAGAGAAATAAGCTCAGTTTAAAAAATATGACTCATACAAAGACACACACACACACACACACGCAAAAAGATTAAAAGAATAGTAGACATCAGACTTGTGTAAGATGATATTTAATCTCAGCTGAGATTATCTTGCCCTCTCTTAACACCAATTAAGTGCGTCGTCTAAATGAATGTACAGCTCCTTAGGTGGTTTGGCAAAGAGCTTCTTCATCTCTTCTCTAAGTCTCCTGTATTCACCTCAGGGGTTTTATTTACTGCCAAAACAACAATGCTATTATCTGTATTGTAAACAGGTTATAATAAGGACTCTGTTCATTTCCATGTATTGCACAAACAGGCACTGATTTGATTCTAAACGAAATATTTATCTTTATCGTATATTAAATTAATATAATATAATCAAGTTTTTCATTAAGGTCAGTGCTTCTTATAAGTGTTAAGTCTAATTTTTATTTCTCCACAAAATAAAGCTTAACCTGTGTTCTTCAATGTTATTAGTCTTAAGTAGCATTATTTTCAGATTCTTCACTAAAATCTGTTAATTATTTTTGCATAGCTTCTAGGTGTTCACATAAAATAATAATAATAATAATAATAATAATAATAATAATAATAATAATAATAATAATAATAATTCATTATTTAACAACCACTTAAACCATTAAGTGTATCCCTTTTGTACCTTTCAACTATCTTTTAACTAGAAAGGTTCAAAATGTATTTGTTTTCTAAAAGGTATTTATGGTCCAATTACAGTATGTACCATTAAGCTGTTTTTAAAGATACACCATGTCCCCATATCTAGGAGCAATGTAAAATGAGCTGAACATAAGGTTACCAATAAACAGTTGAATTTAGTACACTTTTCCCCTTCTAACTCTCTTTCTGCAACAAGTGATTGGTTTGCAGTGATTTCTTGGATTATACGTGTGAAATGTAGTATTTCTAAACAAAGAAATAAAGAAATTAACATTTTTTGGACTAATCTAATAACAACACTGCTTCTAATAATAGCATGTTAAGATGTACATTGTGAGATTATTCAAATTAATAAAATAGACACAAATTATATATTATCTATTCATTTAACCAGTTCCTTGTGTTTATTGTTCTAAAAACATGTAACTATTAATACTGTTATATTCTACATTTTATTTTATTTAACAAAGATTGTTGGTCAAGAACAATAAACATTTAGCTTGTCTAAAGAAGTAATCTACACAGACAAATCCTTCTCTCTCTCTCTCTCTCTCTCTCTCTCTCTCTCTCTCTCTCTCTCTCTCTCTCTCTCATTATTATAGTATTATAGTAGGGGGATTGCCATAATTATACTGTGGTTAATTTTTTTAATTTTTTAATTTTTAATAATTAAATAAATAAAGAATGAAAGAACTAAATACATTAATAAACAGATAAATAAATAAATTAATTAATATTAGGAAAAATGAAAAACAATGAAAACAATAAAGTCAACACATTTTCCAAATTTTATTTATTTATTTATTTTTTATTCTCATTTTTTAAAATTCATACAAAGATTACACCCCACATTTTAGTTATCAAATAGTAGTAAATTCAGTTTATTAATTGTCATTAACTGATCAAATCTCTCAGAGAATTTTAAACAATATCACATTATTGCATTTTTTTAATCCCTGGTGCTACATGCAGTATAACATCTCAGCCTGTGCACTGACAAATTGTACCCACTCTTAAGACACGTGTCAATCACTACAAGAACCTGTCTTGGGAAGGGTTCTAGTGTCAAGCGGCCTCGTCTGCAGTGCTCAGAGGCTGTCTTTTGTCTTTAACTAATTACAGATTCAGACACAACATTGCTTGCATAATAAGCAACCCCCAATGGCACAGCCTCAACAGACCTCAACAAAAGAAAAGTCAAAGACATTCCACAAACAACTGATATTTCCACCTGACTGAAACAAGGTACTGGTCATCACTGAAGATGAAAAATTGAAATACATTGAATGCCAAATTTAGTATCAGAACTTTATCCACTTCTCACCCCCACAGAATGAAAGCACAGGAGGGTGGGGAGCAGCAGGGCCTGGGCTGTGCTAATTTGCAATCAGACACTCTCTTTGAGTTCTCCTTCTTCTCCTTCTATGCCCCCAGACAGTGTAAATGGCAGCTGAGACAAAGCTCCCATTCTCTCCATGAGGGCCCTCTTAGTTTTATTTCAGGCCAGTGCTCTCAGACGGGGCATTCTGGGAAAACCAGGAGATGGCAGTGGCAAAAGGGGTGGGGCTCAGAGAAAGAGAAAAAGAGAGCAAGATTTTGTGGCAGCACCCAACCCTAACAGCCAAGGGGCATGCTGCAATGCCACACCCTAAACCCATAGTAATATTGTAATGATCAGATTTATAGATAAACTTTAGCTGGTAATTCATTTGCAGTATTATAAATTCAAGTAATCATCTGAAACTAAAGAGTTCAGTAGAAATTCTGTAACTTGTTATTTCAGTGTTTTACAAGTATTTATGTACTACTGTGGTAAGAAATAATGTGAGAATGATCAGTAAGAGCCTTATATTCCTTCCAAGATGCAACCATGTTGTGAAGTGTATGAAGCAATTCTCTTCGATGGAAAAGCATTGGAAAGGAACACTACATCAAAATCCCACATATATAATCAGAATTTAGTCAGGATTAAGGAAAACCCATGAGATTAAAATTTACAATTAAAGGTAGCTTACAAGCATACTGTAGATGACAATTTTATTTTTCTCAAATAATAAGAGCATCATCTATCTGTCTACACACACCACACACACACACACACACACACACACACACACACACACACACACACACACACACACACACACACACATATATATATATATATATATATATATATATATATAGACAGATTTCTTACCACAGTGTGTGTTTGTGTATTATTATTATTTTACTATTATTTATTGTTTCCAGAACATGTTGATTATTTGAATTTTTTTTATATTATTCTATACTTACTATATTAATATTTCTATATTGTTGCTATTATTTTACATACTGCTTTTACATCCTTAATTTAATTAGATGTCAAATAACACTGAAAATATCACAGAAAATAACTAAGCTACTGTAAATAAAATACAGTGCACATGTTTTGTGCAAGCTACATATCTTTGTACACACTTAAGGACTGTTCAAGTCTTTCATTTCAGATAACAAATTCTGTTCTTTTCAGTTGTCGAGACAATGGTTGTCACACCAGTGTTACACAAGGCCACTAGTAAATGATTACCCAGCCAGTCAGTGTCCTCATACAGAGGTCATCGTAGCTGCAGTGTGTGAGAATAACACAGTGCATTGCCCGGCTGACAGGCTGACAGTGGGATCAAGTACATGTGGCAGCAGATGGCATCATTGGCCAAACAGGTTCTGCTTGTCTTTAGTTAGATTTGTGGAATTCGGCACAGGCGCTTTATGTTCAAAATGAACCAACTCTTTGTGTTTAGACATTAGTGTGTAAACCCATTAGATGTCCTTAATGTAATCCAGTATTTGAAGTATCAAAGTGCTCCCACTGAACCATTTTCTATATGGTTTGTGCCATGCATGTGTAAAATAATGATAAAAGGGACATGGTGTGTGTTTGTGCAGCTACAACAGTGAATAAGCTTGATCTTTTATTAATAACGACTGGCACAACTGATATTATATACACATGTACACACACACACACACACACACACACACACACACACACACACACACACACAGTTTTTGTATGCAACAGAAAGCATTTTGACCTCTGCATGACCTTATTGAGAGGTCCTAGGCCTAACATAGAGAACCACAATTTCTGTATATGATGCTCCCCCTCTCTGTCTCTGTGCAATCACAAACAGACATTGTTACTGCATACCACAAGAACAATTGTCTTCTTATGCCACTGACAGAGAGAAAGTCAGGGGACAGAGGCAGAAAGTTTAGCATTGAAGTCACACAATCAAATCACAAACTCTGAGCCCTGGAAGCATGTCCTTATGAGTGCCTGGGATTTGTGCAGCATGAGCCCTGTGCAGTTAAAAAAGACTTCTGGCTGGGTTTCTTTGCAACTCAGCAAAATGTGAACTCCATCCATGAGATCAGCACAGAAGTAAAATCCTACTCACCATATGCTTCATTACTGCATACTCCTACTGATTTTATAGTTCATTTCTGTTCATATAGAACACAGTTATAATGCCTTTGCGGTGATTTCCACCAGTATCACACATCACTGCACTACACTGTTAAAAGCAGGATGATAGGGATTTAGTATGCAGTAGTATGGGATGCAGAATTTAGGAACACCATCCACTCCTTGCCCCTCACCAACCGTTATCCTTCTCTGTCCTGTGCCAAGAGGAACATTGCACAAGGATACTGTCCACCCTCATGTCTCTCGCTCCTCCCTGCATCCCTCCACCCCTCCTCTGGCATGACATCATGCACATCTGTTGTCCCAACAGGGCGTCCGTCGCATGGACAACCTAATGACAAACTTCTCTTTTTCACCTCTTCTCCTGTTCGGCCTCCACACCCCACATTGTGTTTTTCTCCATGTGGCTCAGAGAGAAGCAGCTTCTCTTATTTCTCAATTGGCTGCATGCATAGGCATGTATGTAATGACAATGTGAAAAACAGCATTTATTAAAAGAAAATTAGCCATTTAGTTAACCTCACAATTCACCCATGCGATTATACTAAACTCCATCAACTACCTCCATTCTGTTAGAACACAACCTTTGAACATAACAATAAGATAATTGTCTTATTGGTCTCATTAGAGCAAGGTCTCAATGCTAGTTCCTAGTATTTTATTCTCTATTTTATTTTATTGTTCTTTCTCACTCTGTGTGTGTATGTAATAAGAGTATGTTTGTGTGTGTGTATGTGTGCGTTTGTGTGTGTGTGCTTGTGTGTATATGTAATAAGTGTATGTGTGTGTATGTGTGTGTATGTGTGTGTGTGTTTATGTTTCTGTGTGTGTATGTAACAAGTGTATGTTTGTGTGTGTATATGTTTGTGTGTGTGTAAAAAGTGTATGTGTGTGTAATAAGTGTATGTTTGTGTGTGTGTATAATAAGTGTATGTTTGTGTGTGTGTAATAAGTGTATGTTTGTATGTGTGTGTGTGTAATATGTGTATGTTTGTATGTTTGTGTGTGTGTAATAAGTGTTTGTTTGTGTGTGTAATAAGTGTATGTTTGTATGTGTGTGTGTGTAATATGTGTATGTTTGTATGTTTGTGTGTGTGTAATAAGTGTTTGTTTGTGTGTATAATAAGTGTATGTTTGGGTGTGTGTATAATAAGTGTATGTTTGTGTGTGTGTGTGTGTGTGTGTGTAATAATTGTATGTTTGTATGTGTATGTGTGTAATAAGTGTATGTTTGTGTGTGTGTGTGTGTGTGTGTGTACAAACAGAGTTCAGATACAGAAAAATCTAAGCTATTAAAACAAAACAATGTTATAAATGCTCTTCTGAGAACATTAGACAGAAATAATAAAAATAAAGCTAAAACTTAGTTAGTAACCCTATTTTAACTATTAACCACTAAATGTGAAAAGAAAAATATCAGTTATAATAATAATAATAATAATAATAATAATAATAATAATAATAATAACAACAACAACAACAATAATAATAATAGTTTTATAATATCTCTTTAGAAGTGCTGGTTCATTTCTTATCAGCCATGTTATTTTATTATTGACAAATGTGATGGGAAAAAACATTTTATATAATAATAATAAATATTATTATTATTAATAATAATAATAATAATAATAATAATAATAGTAATAAAATATATATATATATATATATATATATATATATATATATATATATATATATATATATATATATATATATATATAAATTATTATTATTATTATTATTATTGTTATTGTTGTTGTTATTGACTTTCCGTTTCTGTCTGGTCCTGGATTAAAATTAAATTTACATGTTGTCATATGAAAATATATATGTTTTCATGATGGTTTAAATTATGGCGGGCTTTGGCACTGATCGAGAGCGGGAAACAAGATGGCGGGAAGAGCGCGAGGAAACACGGCGCACGAAGCTCACGGTTAGGGCGGCGGCACATGGAGTCATGAAGACTGTCCAACAGCGACACGGTGAGGATGATGTGTGTAACTGCATCCATGCGGAAACGCGTCAGTAGATATCAGTAAAGACTCTGTCCAAACCTTCATACTGCATTTAGGTCTCATGTTCAAACAACCTCAGCATTGTACTGCAAAATACACCACAATCACACATTACTGTACATAAGCACTATTTTAAAACAGAATACACTACTGCAGATTACAGTATTAAATTATTATCTATAATAATATATATTATAAGTATTAAGAGTAGGTTATAAATACTCAAAATCAAGGGTTACTGAGTTCAAATCTTTGAGCTTTGTGTTTCTATCAACACTTTCTATCAACACAATGTCAGGCAACTTACTGTCAAAATAAAAGTCCCTGATGAATCGCTATGAAGTCAAAGAAAAAATCTGACAATAGAAATAGTGCATAATGTTAAAACGAGAAGACATTGTGTTGGAGTGTTGTTCAAGATCACATGATATTGACTACAAGATATTTTAATGCGTTTATATAAATTACATATAAATAAACATATAAATAAACTAATTTTTTTTAGTTCTTGGGAGCACTAAACCACACCTACTTCATTATAACTTGAAAACAAAGAATATCTGACACACTGGTTGTACAGCAATAAGTTCTCTAGGTATTGAATGTCTGTAGAAATACATATTCTGTGTCAGGTAGAATAAAACAAACAAACAAACAAACAAAACCTGCTTTGTGCATCAGTGTAATTTTCTTTAGTGTGATTTTTAGTATGAATTAGTTAATTGGCTGTATATACTCACTTTTCCCTATCAGTGTGGTTCTAACTTAATCGAATGATTAAAGTCTTTATTAATTTCTTCACAGGTCAAACTGGAAGTCCGGGGATCTTAGCTAGATTAGATGCAGGTTACACTATTCTTAGCTTCAGCATCAGAATGTAGTGGTCTGTTCCAGGAAGCTGATTGGCTTCTCTAAATTATTTTATTTCTGTGGTGTGTGAAGAAGTGTGTGATTGTGATTTGTGATTTAAAGTGTCCTACACCTTCTACCCCAGTCCCCTGGGATGATCACACTCTATCTATCTATCTATCTATCTATCTATCTATCTATCTATCTATCTATCTATCTATCTATCCATCCATCCATCCATCCATCCATCCATCCATCCATCCATCCCCTTTATAAAGATAAACTAAATGTCCTACATGTACATTATGATCATTGTGTGGCAATCCATAAATACATTTTTACACAGTCATATTAGATTACATCCCATCAGTCATTATAATTTCTCTTTTTAAACTGCAATCTCTTTTTCTCTTTTTGAATTGCAATTAGCATTAAATATTTAATAAAAATCAATACATAAATGTAGCTAAATGCATAATATATATATATATATATATATATATATATATATATATATATATATATATATATATATTACATATTACATTATTTCATATATATATATATATATATATATATATATATATATGAAATAATGTAGAATACATATAATAATAATAATGATAATAATAATAATAATTATAATAATTATAATAATAAATATATATTCATGAAGGCAGCTAGCATCAGTTTAACAGTTTTGCTGGCATTTTCAAGTTATTAATTGAAACTGAAAACCTTTGAGACTCTACTGGTAAAAATATGACACTGTATTTAGTAAATACACTATTGCACTATATTATATATGTGAATGTGTGTAATTATGGTAAAAGAGTTCATAAATATGCAGATGAGACACTATACTTCTGTGATTGTGTTTCATTGTCTGTGGTGCTCTGGTAAACACAGAGCCATATAGCTACAAGTTAAGTTATTGAGGCGTATCTGTAAATGTTTATAATATGTGAATGGTAATAAAATCTCTTTTCCTGCAATAATAACAGTGATTCTGTTCTTTGTATAAAAGTATTTGAATATGTGTATTATGTTGACAGACAAAATGATGATCTTGAGCATGCAGATATGTTCATGGTTTTGATAATAAAAGAGAAGGTTAAATTAAGTCCTCTGTGAAGGACACATAACACACTAACATGCTGTTAGTTAAACAAAGCTCTAGCACAGAAATTGGAAGAGGATGTTGTTTAGTTGCTATTCCTCTTTCTATACATTAACAATACATGTATATTTACCCGCTAACAGAGTATATATTGGTAGAAAAACTGTAATACACACATTCAAGGAAGCAATAGCCCCACTGGATGAACAAGCTTCTTGAATTTCATATACACCTTTTTCTAATTGAGTTAGAATACTTAATTTTATTGAATTAAATAACCAGATGTACTTAAGAGCAGTATGCACAGGACGTATCTCTATGCATGTGGGAGTGTTCAATAATCATTTACCGAACACACTGTTATGAAGAAAGGAGCCGATTTCCACCTTGTGAATCGTTTATTTAGACTTTTAACCATACCACATGTCACCAGATGTTTCTGTTCCTTTGTTTGTGCCTTTGTGAACTGACATCTGTTTCATAAGAACTTCAGCGCAAAGTAAAAAAAAAAATTCTGGCATGAATTATGAAGATCTGATTTGCACAGACATTTATATGCAGCACATTGATAAAAATATGTTGCCTTGTTTTTGATCTGATCTGTTTATTACAAAGTTGCACAACACTTTGTGACCAGTATAGTTTGAATAAGTAGTTGAGCAAATATGGTTGCAATTTTCTTTTGTCAGCCCATAGAATTTTGTTAATATAATGTCATGGGATTTGATGGGGAACAATAATCATGACATGGCTTTATGACTGGCTCATGAGATGATGGGCCATTGCTAAAATTAAACAAGACACTGTGATGCTCCAAACTATGAATATAAAGTCACTGTTTTTTCTTTTTCACCACAATTCTAAAGAACTGAAAAGAAACAGATACCAATTACATAAGCTTCCAAATAGTGACAGTACAGCTAAAGTGCAGTTTTGGCTTTCAGACCTGTGGTCTAATACAACAGCAATGGCAGTTAATGGAATTCTTTTCTCTGTCTGAGAAAATCCTCCAGATTTTGTGATGTGTTATAGTGCCATGGACTGACCTGCAGTTAGAGACATTACTCACAGGCCCTCTGGATCACAATGCCAGCACTGAATACTATCTGCTAGAGTTGTCTGATTTCAAATAGGATCTAAAGTGCAGATTCTATAACATAATTAAGACATTGATGAGTTCAGTGTGTGTGTGTGTGTGTGTGTGTGTGTGTGTGTGTGTGTGTGTGTGTGTGTGTGTGTGTGTGTGTGTGTTTGATGAAAGACATACAGAACCCAACCTATTTGCTTTACTAAAAGTGGAAAATCATATATATATATATATATATATATATGTATATTGGAAACCCCTAAAGATACGTGTGCGACCTCCACTATTGAGTGCACTTTGATCTCAGTGTTAGAGCAAAAAAAAACTCATAAACATTTCAACTCTTTGAAGCTTTATGATATTCCCTCCGGGTCTCTTTCTTTCAGAACAAACACGTTGGTGTTTGCAAAGTGCATCTTAAAAAAGATATGTGAAATGCATTTATATTTTATTCTTCAACCTTCACCTCACTTTGAAAAACAATATTAACTACAATTTGCTCATAAACACATTCTGAACCTTGAATAGAACTGTGTTTTTTTTACTATGAGAATGAGCTTAGAGCTGGAGGTTTATGACATTGCAACTGCCAGGTCCAGCCACCAGGGGGAGCAGTCTGACATACGGAAAACTGAGATGATGGTGTCAAAGATGCTGCAAACTTTGTACTATTTTGCACTAAGTTCTAAGTACAAAGTTGGTATACAATCTGGCACAGTTAATAACACAAGTATTATATTTAGTCTAGTATAAATAATACTACAGTTTGTACGCACACCATTATGCACAGTAATGAATTGCACCAGTGCAGTTTTATGTGTGTATTTATTATATGAATTATCACAGCTTCAGTGCAACCAGCTGAGGCTGAATATAATGAGTCAGTTTCTGCACATACACTGTACAAATCATTAGCAAGGACAGCTAATAACCCGAGAAAGCTGTCCTTCATACAGATCTGTATCAGAGGAGGAGGAGATGAAGAGTCACCCAGCTGTCCTGTGCACCACAAAAAGTGGGCGGATGGAAGGATCCCCCACCTCCTTCTCTGCCAATGGCAAAGCGATGAGAGAAGACCGGGTTCTGCAATCTGTAGATCCCCCAGCAGCTTGACTGAAACACACACACACGTACATATTCGCGCGTGCACGCACAAAGGCACACACACACACACACACACACACACACTCACACACTGCGCCCGTAGGCAGGAGATGCAGGAGAGACACGGACTGCTCTCCACCGATAAGAGCAACAACGAAGCGTTTCTTGGCTCTCCGCAAGCACCGGCACACCGGGAAGGATCCCCGAGCCTAACACGCGCCTCGTCCTGCTGTCCCATGCCACCATGCGCGTTCTTTCGCCGCGCGCCGCTCTTCTGTCGGTCTCCTACTCTCAACTGTTCCTCATCCTCACCAGCGGCAGCTACCTGTGGGTTTCTCATCACTGACTCTACTCTCCTCCACTCTCTTACTGCTAAGTGCGATGAGTAGACGTACTGTATGGATGTGTAGCCTTGTGGGTGACAGGTGTTTGCACGCGTTCTTACCGGCTTTCTGGTTGCTTTATTGGAAGCTCTATTATACCTGGCACCTGCAGGAAGGAAAACAGGCTTTGGAACCTGTGCACAAGTTACTCCAGACAGAGAAGAACAAAATATCTATTTAATGCCTGTTTAACTGGGAATACGGTTGAGTGCCAAAGTAGGACTGAGGGTTTTTTTTTATACCAACAAGACATTTAGTGTCTGGTTACACAGATGTTCTTTTATTATCAAAAGATTTTCAGTGTGTCAGATATTAATAGTGGAAATAACAAAAGAAACAAAATAATAGCAGTTGAAAAACTTGCATCCCTTATTATTTAATAGATTAACTTGTATGTCCACACACATAGAACTGTCCCCAGTCATTGAGCAGGTTTTGTTTACTCTGAGGTATAATAGTCACCACATGCTTGTTAATGACATACTTGTTTTGATTCTTTCATATCGAACGGCTTCTCTTTGCCTTTTGCCCTTAAGATATTTGTTATAACTATAACCTTTGTCAAAAAGCAAATTATATGCTACCATCTTTGACGCCGTTCCAATCATAATGATCGGGGCATAGAGTTCTTTCATTTAGTAACTTTTTTCCCCAACTATTTTTGGTTGATCAAAAAAATCCCTCTGAATTTCCATTTGTCATCATAAACTGATTTTTTTGTATTTTGTAAAATTTATCCAAAATCCATGAGGAATGCAAACTTTGGCACTCAACTGTGAGAAAGCATAATTATAACCAGAGAAACTGATCATTTTATGCCATATTTCATGCATTGGTCCAGAACCAAACAGAGATGTTGAATCTTCAAAATTTAAACTGCCGTGCAGTGTACCCAACACTGGAAAACAGTAACCCCAAAGAGTTCTGTTTTTCCAATTGGCAATTAGTGGCCACTGTTCTATTTTCCTAATGGCACAACCAGCCTTGCTCGATGCCCAGTGCTTATGGCCAGTGCACTTCACAAAAGATCATCACATTATCTGTCAAACCGTTTCCATAAAGCAAGTGAGAGTAATGTATGCCTGCACTGTGCTCTGATCTCTGATGTTTCAGCCGTAGCGTTTTAATACTGTCTGCCCATGGAGAAATTAAGAAGCCATACATTTAAATCTTTCCACTGAAGCACAGGCTTGTGGTTTAAATAGGATGAGAGTGCATGGATAATGTTTCAGAACTGGTCATTATTATGTTAAGGTTGGAGGACCACATTATTAAATGATATAACAATGTTCACTTTACATTGTGTGTGTGTGTATATATATACATACAGTACACACACACACCAGCACAGTCACAAATCCAAGCAAGTATCTTTGCCTATGTAGCTTGATGTGTTTGTACTGTTGACAGTTAAACCTTAACAGATCTGTATGTGGAGATAAGATCTTTGCATGTTTGATGTCTATTAAAAAGAGCATATCAGGGACTGGTGACTTCAATTCTCCCTTTAAGAGAACGTTTTAAAATGTTTCAAAAGACATTTTGTATATATATGAGGTGTTTTGTATGGTAACTGATATATTGTGTATAAATTTGGGACAAGTACAGTCTTCATGGAACTTTTTCAAGATCCAGAGTTACTTAAAGCGAGCTTGAATTACAAGAATAGTCCAGATTTTATGTGAGGGCTGATGTTTTAATTGGCTCATATATTCCTCCATCCTTTTTTGCATATTGTCTAGGTCTGTAGAATAACATACATTGGTCTGCTAATTTGTTTGGACATTATGTGTGTTTTTGTATTCTAAATGTAATTCTTTGCTTGTATGAGAGGGCTTAGTTGTGTAGTTGTGATTGTTATTCAGAGATTTATATATAATAAATGTAAACAGGTATTGTTAATTTATGTGATCTGCTTTGTTCTCCTACACAGGGCCTTATCCTCAGTGGTGGCTCTGGGTGCCAATATTATCTGCAACAAAATCCCCGGACTGGCCCCCAGACAGCGTGCCATCTGTCAAAGCCGCCCGGATGCCATCATTGTTATCGGTGAGGGTGCTCAGATGGGTATCAATGAGTGTCAGTACCAGTTCCGCTATGGCCGATGGAACTGCTCCGCCCTCGGTGAGAGGACCGTCTTCGGCCAAGAGCTTAGAGTCGGTCAGTAGTTCAGCCTGTCATGCTGACTTTATGTGTCACAGATGTGTGTGTGTATGTGTATGCATGGGTCACTAGATTTATTGTTGTAAATTTGTAAGCAGGGTTTAGTTTAACCGCCAAATGCACTCTTACAGTGGCAGTGCAGTCTATAAAACAAGAAATAAGATGAAGATCAGGGAATGGGGATAAGGAAGAAGGGGAGAGGAGAGAGAATAATCTGTTCCCGAAATGTTGTGGGTGACTAAACTTGGACTTTGACTGAAAGCAAATTTCTTTAGTACAACAGCAATGAAATTACTGTAATATGTTTCAGCATTAAACACACACACACACACACACACACACACACCACACACGGAGATTCACAGGCACAAATAACTCTAGTTTCTCTGAGTAAACCTCAAACAAAAGAAGTAGACTACGTTTGCTGGAGTGCACATATTGCTGTAATTGGGATTAAAATGTCGAGTGCCCATATAAATGGCCTCTCAGTTAAAAATGTTTTGTTTTGGTCAAAGTGTGGTTGGAAGCTGTGTCTAATCCAGTGGCCCTGGTAACAATCACTTTTTGGGGGGTGGGATGTTGGCTGACTTTAAACTGGCTGCAGTTATTTCTTTTGTTCAATTAAATCTATCGGTTTCTCTGCAGTGGTGTTCTCCATGGTAGGCTTTCCTTCATCTGAACACATCCCTTTATTATACTCTTTTGTGCTTGTGGAGGCTCACAATATGATTGCATGATTTCGGACCAAAACACATGAAAAGCACAATTGACTTTGTAGGGGTTTGAACTGTCATCTCAGATAAATCTGTTAATACCACAGATTTCATTTAGGTTTTACACAAAGCAACCCACATTCGTTTGTGGAAGTAGCACCATGTTAACTGCTGGGAGGAAAGACATATGGATTTTGTTCTTTCTCAGAGCATTTTGATGACCTAGAAGTTTTTACATTCAATTGGAGCGTTAACGGAAACTATTTTATATTTAATCAGTCAATGATTCTTCAGTAAAAGATGTAAATATGTTCTGAAATCAATGATCTGTATAGGTGTGCTTATAGATCACAATGGTTGGTACATGGCACTGCAGTCAAGTTTTAGACTGTGATTTATATGTATTTTAGCCTGTATATGTAATAAGTAAATCTGAGTAAATAACAACCAAAATATTACAGTAAAAATGCAACGAATCACTATACAATTTTTATAACCCAGTCCGCCAGGGTTTTCCTGCCTCAGACCCAGTGTTCCCTACCAACTTTATGACTAGGATAAATTGACAATTAATGAAGATGAATGGAATAATAAATTCATTATTTACGTTTTTAATGACACGCCTTTCCATACTATGTGAAGACGGGATGCCTCTCATCAACTTAAAACTGAACCTTTCAGACCACCTGTAGCCTTGATGTTAATGAGCCACCAGCAGGGGGCATTTCCATCTCCCTGCTTCCCTATGGAAATGTCTGAACTGACTGAGCACAGCTCATAAAATAATCACACCTCAGGTCTGATACTAAACACGTTAGACTACTTTCTGATATATACTTGGAAAGCTTAATCAGTGTTCCATCAGAATGTCTATTTCCAACAACCTAATTAGCATTCATGTGTGCACTTGGTGGAAAAATGAATGGTGAATGATGAATAGATGGCGAGCAGACAAACACTTGAACAGAGTGCTGAGACTGAACTGAGATCACATGGCATATACGTATGACCGAATGCAACCAAATGACCAAGTACCTTTCTGTAATATGTGAGGCGGTTTGGGAATTCCTTCAGATATTGCTGTGGCTGAACGCTGAAAACGATCATATAAATCAGTGGTGAATGTTGTTTGCCAGGAGAGGTCAATCCCTTTCTATCTAAGACAACTTAATGAGTCTCTTGTTTAAATGTGCTATGTGACACTTATCTCAAGTGATGAGACAGAGACTCATGTGGTGGCTGATAATCAAAGTGAGAACTCAATTCCCATTGCACTGCAGTACTCCTAGCAGAACATGGCAGACATCTGTCTTTTTCCTCTCCCTAGGCAGCAAGGAGGCAGCGTTTACTTACGCCATCACAGCAGCTGGAGTGGCCCATGCAGTTACAGCAGCGTGCAGTCAGGGCAACCTGAGCCACTGTGGCTGCGACAGGGAGAAACAGGGCTACCAGAATCAAGAGGAGGGCTGGAAATGGGGTGGATGTTCAGCTGACGTCAAGTATGGAGTCGAGTTCTCCCGACGCTTTGTGGATGCACGTGAGATAAAAAAAAACGCCCGCAGGCTCATGAACCTGCACAACAACGAGGCAGGCAGAAAGGTAATATAGATACATATAGAAAACTGATCTGAGAGGGTAATGTATTGTCAGAAAAATCACAGAACATACACACTATTCTATGAGAACATAAAATGTTTTTGGCCTTAGGAATAATTTATAACTTTCCAGAAAATTGGCTGACAACGAGAGTCATTCAGTCTTGTCCTCCGTTGTTTGACACAGTAGGTATAGACATGATATACCACCCACACTGATCATGCTGTTTTATAATAAGGGAACAGTTGAGAAATGATTATAACCTGCTTGGGACAAAATGAAATGACTAATCCAAAAGACTTGTTTCAAAATGTAACACGTCATGAAATATAATTCACCGGAGCAGAGGCCTGTACTACTCGACACATATTATGTTTTCTGCAAAATATTATGTCGTGTTAATTTTCTACAGGACTGTACAGTGTCTCCAGGTACACATTCATAATTAAGACAAGTTGGCATGCTTTATGGAAATGTTTCACTTCCCGATTAGCCGAGCCTGACCTGAGCCATGCTCCCTAGTTTCATTTGTCACTTCAGAGGCCAAGAAAAGGGGGCTGTTGGGCATACAAAGCCCATCCATAAGTAGAATTACAGTGCCTAATGGAGTGGTTATGGAGTTGAGGCTTTCTTCGTGTGTGACAGGAATGCAAAGGCCAACTCGACCAGAGGCTGCCAGTTGGAGGCCTGCCACAGACCCTCAGTCCGTTCATTGAATTACAGAGCATTAAGTCAGGATACAGGATATTATTGCTAGTCTCTTTCTCTTCCTCTGTTTCGTTCACTCTTTTTATTCATACACAGCCAAATCAGGTCCTGCTTAGCTCTACTAACACTCCATGATGAGGTCTTGAAAAATAAGACAAAATAATCAGTCTTATCAGCTGATTTTTGAATTTATTATTTTTCTCAAATTTAATAAACGCTAGGGGAAGAGGACGCTCAAACTCCTTTTAAAGAAACCCGGTTAAATAAAAGAAAATTGTGGTAGTTATTTTACTATTAATGATGAAACGTCTTCAGTCACTTTAATTCAGAGCTAATATCAGACATTAATGAAATGGTTTAAAGTCATCTGCCAGTAAAACAAATCAGTAACATGTTAAAGAAAAAAACAAAACAAACAGATCCATATTTAACTCAAACAAAACTGTATAAACAAATGGTTACTTGAGAGTCGTGGATATTTTTTCTTGCCTTCTGATGTGGCTTTTGGAAGGTAGGGAAAATTACAAGGTATGTTTTGGCAAAAAACTATTTTTTCCTCCCAGATCTGACATATAGCTGGCAATACTTATTGGGGCATTGCACAGAATTTATTGAATAATGAGGTTTGGTTTGTTTTGCCGCAAGAGTCAAAGCAGAATGTCAAGCATTTCCTTCATCATTCAGCTGCATGAATTCGCTAATACCACAAATGTCGAACTGATGCAATTTTAGTTTCAAGTCAAGTTCCTTGAGATTAATAGCAACACTATTCATCTATATTTTTTTTTTATTCTTGAGGCTAGATACACTTTTAAAAAAATCTTGTAATTTTTTTTTTTTTTGTTGTTCATACAAAAATCAGCTAAGTTACTCATATCATCAGTATATCACCTGGTTTAAAATGTGCGAAAATATTAGTAACTTTTTTCAAACATCGAAACAAGCAAATTTTGTGATTTTCCATTTGATGGAAGAAAATGGCCTTTCCTGTAGCTAGTATTTAAAGGGCATAAGCATTTTGATACTCTGAGAACTACTGAAAAAAGAGTAATAACTAGCAACTAGATTGAAATGGATATGATATAGTTAGGCATTCATGACTTTCATAGATCTGGCTTAGATCTGCCCTACAATGATACATTGTGTCCCTGCTCACTCAGATTCTGGAAGAGAGAATGAAGCTGGAGTGCAAGTGCCATGGCGTCTCGGGCTCCTGTACAACAAAGACATGCTGGACGACGCTGCCTAAGT
Organism: Tachysurus vachellii; assembly: GCF_030014155.1. Lineage (NCBI taxonomy): Eukaryota > Metazoa > Chordata > Actinopteri > Siluriformes > Bagridae > Tachysurus > Tachysurus vachellii. The sequence continues at coordinate 14,171,100 of NC_083475.1, forward strand.
TCCGTGAGATTGGCTATGTGCTGAAAGAGCGGTATGGTTCTGCTGTACAGGTGGAGGCAGTGCGAGCCACACGCCTACGCCAGCCCTCCTTCCTGCGCCTCAAGCAGTCACACGGCTACATCAAGCCCACTGACACGGACCTGGTGTATTTGGAACGCTCCCCTAACTACTGCGAGGAGGACGCTTTGACGGGCAGTACAGGGACGCGGGGCCGCCTCTGCAACCACACCTCACCCCACCCAGATGGCTGCAACCTCATGTGCTGCGGCCGCGGTCATGACACACACCAGTACACACGTGTATGGCAGTGTAACTGCAAATTCCAGTGGTGCTGCTTCGTCAAGTGCAACACCTGTAGTGAAAAAACTGAGGTGTTCACTTGCAAATGAGAACAAGCAAACAAAAAACAGGCAGGGGGCACAGAAGCGTGAAGTTAATAAGCTCAGTTTGTCACGGCTTTGTTTTGCACATCAGGTACTCATTGTAGGGGGAAAGGACAAATATAAAATGGAGGTGTCTTTTGGGGGGAAAAGTGCACTGACTGCAGTCTGACATATCATATGAGTTCATGCTCTATGTGGGACCTCACAGAGTGAAAGGATTTTATAGCTCAGAGTGTCTAAGGCCATTGGAGAAATTTTCTGAGGATCTGATAGCGGCTGTGGTTGCATGATTATGTCAGACAAAAAAGCTGATAAAAAGAAGCAATTCTAAAGACTGAAACTGATGTTCAAGGCAACATGTGTGGATGGATAGGAGAAAAGACTGATGATTTCCTCGACATAACATGCTGGATTACTTCAAATGTTCAATCACACTGTATCTGTTTGAACACTGAAAAAAGACTGACTTTCTCTTTGTCCCCTTCTGGAGAGAGAGAGAAATCTTAACTGCATAGTTCTCGTCCTGACTTAAAGGCAGATGTTTCTTTTACAATTTTGAAAAATGGTTGCTACTGATATGTTGCTGTTGTATTGCCATAACTCATAATATTTCAGAACCATTGTGTAATAATAAGAACACACAGAAACCAGGTGTCAGTTTCAAAGTTGGCAGATGAGTATTTATTTTCCCTGCTTTTCTTTGCTGCTCAATGATAGAAAACAGGCCAGCTATGTCCACAGCCAACTGGACAAGATGTCATGGAGTCACTGAATGTGTTGCTGATTGCTGTGGTGGGATGTGTGATGTTCTGTTTTGTTGTGGCCTCCCAAAAAAATGCATACTTTTGTGGGAACGGTTAATGCTGAACCCTGATATACGGAATCAAACCACCACAATGTGGCAATGAGATCTGCATTGTCTGTTCATCTCAGTGTATAAATGTGTATTTTGTGCATGCAAAAAAGTATGGGAGCGCAAGAGAGCTGGTAAAATACTTCATGCAATTGGGTGACCAAACTATGCACAGAATATTCTCACAAATGCCAGAGACATGGGATTCCACATCACTGGCCCAGCTTGCACAAACTCCCCCCAGCCAACTATATTCCTCCTGAGCCAATGGAATTTGCCTAACCATACAGCTGGGGGCTGAAAAGATTCATGGGTAGCGACATTCTTTTATTCAAAATTGTTTATGCAAGGTTTAAGGCTGGCAAATTTGAGAAAGTATATTTTTTTACTAAGCAAATCCGGCACTTTATGTCATGTATATTCAGAAAAAGAGTAATTATTACTATTTTCTTTATTATATATTATCATTGTTTCTTTAGGATTGGAATCATTAATTTTAATGAATTGTGTCCCAAATTAATAATGTAATTATTATTAATAATGTATACATTATTTCTTTTTTTCTTCTTCTTTGACATAAATCCATCTCATCCTTTTGTAGCCTGGTTATATGTGTAGTATTGCAGAAATGTTACTAGGTTAATAAATGAATTCATTTCAGTGACCCTTGTTCATGACTATTCAGTGTGAAATAGATTTTATAGAAATCATTCATTAAATATAAAATATATTAAATCAGATCAACTTGTGTTCATGAAGCATTTTCTAAATTGAGAGCTGTTGAGTGATGGGTGATTGTTGCTAGCGTGGCACGACCCTCCGCTCTGTCCAGTACTGCCCAGCAAGCATTTGAATAGTTGTCCACACCGCCTCATTCCCTCGCTCAGCGCTCTTTTCTTGTGTGAAAAGCATTACAGGCAGCCAGCGGAGCAGAAGTAAAGCAGTTGTGTTTTGTTAGCTGTCTGAACCGCTGGCTACCGGAACCACATAAGCTCCCAACACTATAGCCTGGATTGGGAGAAAAGTCAACCTCGATTGTTTCACACAAACATTTTGTCATTAAAAAATATGAGGCAGAGCAAACAGGGTTGCGTGTGTCAGGAACACTTAGTTCATTCTGCCAGACTAAGCAGGAGATGAGGTGTCATCCTATCCAGCAAGATAGGTTGCAATGTGATTGGGCCAAAAAAGACTTTTGTCTGTGTATACGAACATGATGGGCTAACAGAGGGACTAAGATGATCAGGTACCTGATAGGTCAGAGCTGTACAATATAGATGCGAGTAGTGGAGTAGAGAGTATAGGAAGTGATGGCATTTTGTGTGAAAACAGACTCTTTTAAACCACTGGAGAAGAAGCCCATTCATCTGCAATAAACTCTACAGAGCCACATAAGTGAGTATTCATTTAACTGTTAAAGAGAAAACCAGTACCGGGACTGTGTGGCCCTGTATATGTGACTAGCCAAAACCTGACACAAAAACAAAACACAAAAAAGTGGGGACCCAAGTCCCACGGCTATTGAGAGGAAACCCTCATGTGAACGGATCAATGGGGCCCCAGGTCTCCATAAAACTCACTGGATTAGAGATTAACCTCTATTCCCCACTGGTCACTAGAGTTTCTTTGGTGGCTGAAAAGCCAGGAAGACATGGGTCTCCTTGTTTCAGAGGATTTGAATCCTATTCACTGGGAGCTGGAATCAAAGGATACTAAATGCATCACAGGCACCAGCATGAGTCCCTGCAGAAAAGCCCCTTGGCGTTCCTCTTATGCAAAGAGTACAAAGCAAAGTACCCCTCTCTCTGCTTTCCTACCCCCTTGTGTTCTCAGTACTGATTGGATATTAAAATGCACTCTGTTTTCTGTGTGCACAACGTTCTCTGTGGGTGTCTTAAGCTGTCTCCAGAATGTGATGTCGAGTGCAGAGGAGTGGATGGGATAAGATAGGTGCTCCAGGTTTAGTGCTCTCTCTGCTCTTTCTCCTTTTTGAGTGGTCTGAGGAGCAGGTTGCCATCTCTCTCTTGCACACAGAAGCCCAACTCTCTGAGTACAGAGTCATCTGACACTCCCTGCCTCCTTAAGCCCTGTACCAGCTTCTGGTTCTCCACATTGTGCTCCAGAATGTTCCGGATGGCAAAAACAGCCCACTGGCTTATGACTGGAGCAATGGTTAAGGAAAGGAATGTGATCAAATACACATCATACATTTCTGTCAGTATAACGTTACCTTGCCCACACTTTCTCAGTGTTTATTATGAAAATAAAATGCCAGCATAGCATTGTGGGATACCCTACTCCATGAAGATATCTCTGCACCCTTGGGTTAACCTTGGCACCATGTCATTTGGAAACTTCCATGGTGTTCATACATTGCATTCAAAACACTCCATTTTGTCAGGGTTTAGTCATTTAGATATTATGCCTTTTCAAAATATGGATTTTTATTTCCTCCTATAATCCTACACACCTGTATCACAGGTAACATTGTGTGCAGAGGCATCAAATCTAAACCGTGTGTCCACTGTCTTGGGTTGTTCCAGTGATCCTTGTTCTTGGCTGATGCGGTCTTTTATGTTGTAGATATCAAGGTTTGACATGTTGCGTATTATGAAATTATTTTCTGCTCACTATGGTTGTAAATAATGGTTATGAAAGTCACTGTAGGATGAATTCTGAAGTACAAGTGGCTATATTATCTGCTCAGTTTCAGACAAATCCTTAAAAACGAATTTGATGCTAATTCATACTGCTGAGAGACAATGACCAACAACTATAAAAGCAACCAAAGAATTTTTTTTTTTAAGGTAGGGATGTCAAATGTTCTGCAATGGTCAAGTCAATCACCTGACTGAAGTCCAATTGAGCAAGCATTTCACTTGCTGAAGGCAAAACTCTCAAAGAACAAGCAGAAACTAAAGACAGCTGCAATAAAAGGTTGGCACAGTGTCACCAGGGAATTATCCCAGCATCTAGTGATGCCTATGGGTTCCAAACTTAAGGTAATGATTGACTGCAAAGGACTTAACATGACAATTTAATATGATTATGTTATTTTATCCAATTAAATTTTGGTCCTTGTAATTTAAAAAAAAAAAATAAGGGCAATACATTTTTATATTTTATAAAAAATGATTAGAATATAAATACCCTTAAATTAAAGCCTGCACAATAAGGTCATATTCATATCAATTTCAACTTCAATATTCTGTGAAACTTTCTACATTTATGGACCTGATTGTACAAATCATTTGGCAGTCACCCTTTTCCAGAGAGACTTACATTTATCTCATTTATACAGCTGAGCAATTGAAGGTTAAGGGCCTTGCTCAGGAGCCCAGCTTGGTGGGAATATAGAAAGTTGGGAGTTCAACTCACTCAAGTCCAACGCCTTAACCACTGTGCTACCACATCGAAAATAACACAAATGATTTCATAATTCTGGACCCTGATTTCACTGGGACATTTCATGCATCTTATACAGTACCTGGATGCATATTATGCACAAAAAATGTGTAGATGTAGCCAAGAAACATTGAAAACTAATTTAAATCCGATTGTTACACACGTCAATGTTTTTGATGCAGTAGCCATCATATAAAAGGGCAATCTGAAAGCACATATATGTGCTGATATGCATATTGATGCTAGATCCGTTTGTCTGACTATACTGCTGTAGTTATAATGAACTCAAGCACAACATAGCTGATTATAAGGAATAAGCAGCAGGATGTGGCCCTCATGCTGTATCATGCCCAAGTGTGAATGAATGAGAGCTTACTAGCACAGCTGCTGCGGATCAGAGTGTCACATTCTCAGTGATGCAGTTAATGCCGAATGGTGTTAATATCCTAAAAATGCTAAATGTCTCATAATTTAAGTAGACATTTTACCCATAATTTCAATCAGGTTTTCCATAAACTGTTGCACATGACTAAAACAGACGTTCTCTTGATACCATATAAATAGTAGATATTGTATATGCACACACACACACACTCAAGCCTGGCAAGCTTTTTCCCACTAGAGGATATATGAGATTCAACTGAATGAGATTCAGTTGAGGCTATGCTATTTGGAATACCTGAAAACTGTGGTACATGACATTTGCATCAGCCAAAAACATCTACACTTTAACCCTGAAGGAGTGATTGCTCATTTCCTACCTTGTGGTGTGGTAAACCATCCATTAGTTATGGAAGCTAAAGGTTTTTTTTCTTCTATGAGTTATTGGGTACACAGCTGGCTATTAAACCGGAACAGAGACCTTACCAAAGTGTCACAAACTGAAGTGGGTATAGAAAGAGTCACAGTCAAGGATACAGGGATTGTTACTGTCTATACTGCAGTTGTCCAGGATGAGGGCTATACCATCTAGTTCTCTGACCTAAGCAGACAAATAAAAAATAACAGTGAGGATATTAATATTAATGAACAGTGAAGACACATCCATAGCAGTACTGTAAACAGCATTAAAAGCCAGACCAGATAAAACAGAACATTTTTTTTTCATGAAGTTGAATTTTACATGGCCACAAACGATTTTCAAGTTTTTGTGCTTTCACTTTCTAACTACTATAGACATCTTTTGACCAATATATGTTCTTAAATAAAGAAAACGATCATATGATTTAATAAATAAGCAGATTTTGTAATAAATCTACTCTTGGTGGTACTTAAGAGGCACAGTGAGAGATGCAAAAGAAGAAAAATGAGGAATTACAAATTCTTAATACACACCTGTTGAGTCTGTGTAAAAGAGAAAGCTAGGTGGAAGAGTGGGGGAGGTAAATAAGCTCCAAAAAAAAAAGAAAAAAAAAAAAAGAAAAAAAAAAAACACCTAACAAGGCAATTAAGTTCGGCATGTTTTTGTGCTGGCACAGATGCAATATGCTCCAAGCAGGGAAACCCATGAGAACGCAGCGGTGAGTGGCAGCTTTAACAAGTGAAGGATTACACGGTCAATCAGTGCGACCACAATCTTGAGATGTCTCGCTATTGTTTTTTGGCCTTTGACCCTTTAGATGTGTGCCTTGACCCCATTTAACAGGACTGGTGCAAGTCTCTGCTCTTAGCTGGCTGAATGGGAGTGAACAGAAAGGGTGCAAATGCTGCCATCACAGGAGGGTACTCACAAAGGAATTCATTAAAAAGAGAGTGAAGGAACAAAAAGTAAAAATCAGCTTGGGGAGGGGCAGAAGAGATGATACAAGCAAAGAGATTTGGATAGTTCCTGGAGCTTTTATCAGTACACACTAATCCCTAGATTAGTTTTCAAGGAGGGAGACTTCAGTGACAAAAAAAAAACAAAACAGAACCCAAGTAGTTAATAGTCAGTAAGGGTGCAAACCACGAGAAGGGAGGTTGCTTTCTGTGCAAAATCTAAAGAATGAATAAAAGGATTTCTGAGAAGGAATTCTGGTCGTTAGAAAAAAAAAAATTGTCAAAGTGTTAATAAACCAGAGTGAGTATTTTTTTCCTCTAGAATCAACTAGTCCATTAAAAAAACATTACAATAAAGTGCAATCTATTTATTCACTTTGTCTGATGACAAATATTGTATAAAAAAAAGACAAATATAACAAAAATGTTAATCCACGCTAGATTTATTTAGTTGTTAGTAATCTTGTTAGTAATCTTTTTCCTGCATTTTTGTGCTTGGTTTGTGCCATACCTGGTTCTGGTTGGCTGTGTGTCCATGGCACAGGTTTCCAATCAGCCGGATGAGGTGAGCTTTAAAGCTGAGAGCAGGGTGTGTGCTTGCTTGGTCTGATGAAGTGAGAGAGAAATCCTGCGCTGCACTGAACACATTTTTATTGGCTTTCCCTAGAAAATGCACTTCCTTCAGGAGCTCTAAGGCACACAAGATATCAAGATTGTACAGTCAGAAAACAACACTTTAACATTAGTGAAACCATTGTTCTGTGAGACAAGGTCACTGTTTTAAAGGTAAAACAGTTAGATGAGCAAATGCAATAACTTTTAAATATGTAAATTTCTTCCAACTTTAACAATATGCACAGTAATTGAATTGCATATTGTCTTTGAAAACTGGCCTTGTGAAATATCCATATGGAAACATACTGGATGACAAAGTTACTAAGCAAGGACATAAAAGTCATAAGACAGAGCAAATGCAGAGATAAATCATGTATGGTCATCCCCTGTGTCTCTAACCGTGGTACAATGTAGCGTGTAGCTGTAATGGAGTGTGACCTGCTGGTGGAGTAAGTTCCCAGCAGTGGCACACAAGAGAGACGACTGCTTTATGTGTTTTCTGAATGAGACAAACTGTCCAGAAATAGACTCTTTCCAGTCAGGGGCATTTAAATAACCACAGAATCTGACAAATAGCCCATTCAAATGGTGTAGATCTAAATTTGGGCTTTCGCTAGAATTTTACAATAGAATATTTTTGGAATCAAGATAGTAGTTCAAACAACATATTTGGTGATGTGAGAAGGTAAACAAGAGTGTGTTTAATGTTCTGATCTAACAACACAATATCTCTCAAACACACACACACACACACACACACACACACACACACACACACACACACACACACACACACACACACACACACACACACACACACACACACACACACACACACACACACACACACACTCTCTTAAACCCAATACCATAAAAAAAGTTCTTTAGCTTTCTGGATTTGGGGAAACCCTTTAAAAGTCCTATTTTTCCTTTAACAGTGCAGATTGACCAGAGGCATCCTGATAGTTTCAACCATGTTTAAATTTGGAAAAATAAGAAAGTTTTGTGGTATTGAGTTTTGAGTAAAAATAAAAATGTTTTGGAGTATGATATGGTAAAGAGATACAAGCATACAGTGTGGTGGTGTGAGAAATTCCTTTCATATGGAGAAAACGTTTGTTTTGAAAATTTACAGATTACAGATTACAAATTTCCTGATCTATGCTTTTATTTTCTTTATCTCATCTTCATGTTATAGCAAAAATCTGGCCACCCACAAAAGCACTTAAAATACAATTCTCATACAGATCACAACACAGACAATCACAAACATTTTCAGCCTCAAACAGTGAGCGTTAAGTGAGAATTGATTAACTTATGCTTGCTTTTGAAATTCAATATTAAAGCACATTCTTTGTGTGAGAAAATCAGAAAGGTTTGTCTTTTTTTTTTTTACCCCTATGTAAATAAAATACCTTTTTTAATAAAATATATAAGTATTCTTAAACTTTCTGGCTATATATTTATTGCCCATACAAAAGCAGAATCTGCAAAAAAAAAAAAAGTTAAATTCAGCAGAAACTGCAAAAATCCTGTCCTCTATAAAAATCTTCAGTGGAAAGTTGGTATGGAAAAGACAAAAAAATGTAGTTGTCTGTTCTTATAATCTGTTACAAGTTGTGCAGTGTATAATTAAATTTTTTTTTGGGATGTGAGTTAAGGGAAATATTGCTATAATATAAAAAAAAAATAATCTGGTAAGTTGACCAACCACAATGTATTTACCAATTGTTGTCTGGAGAAGGTCTTGGTGATCCTGCAGAGCCATAAATTTTCTCTGTCCAGACGTCATATCACAGAGAATATCCAGAAGCCTGATCACTGCCAAGGCCTTATTCATAAAAAAACAATTATGATATCATGCATTTCCAGCCATTTCAGATTTGTTTTATCATACAATGAAGCTTGATAATTACCTGCTCATCAGCTGATGAGACAGAGCTGAGAGAGAGAACAGCCTTGCAGCTGTGCTGGAAGGACGATGCAAAAAACTGAGCTGTTCTCAAAGGAATCACACAATCTTCCTCTTTAACTTCTCCAAGCTGGGCTAACACAAGGTCCAGTAAAACAAGCCTTTTCAAACACAAGTAAGAATATAATGTAAGTAAATGACATTGCATGTGTTTTAACATTTGATTATACACTATCTATTAACAGGTGTAATCAACATGACAAATAAATGTTCCTTTATTGTATCTAAACACACAGATTTTAGCAAACAATTCAGCAGCCTCACAGAAGTGCCAGAGTAGAAATCAAATCTTTGTAGTTTGTTACTGGTTTAAACTTACATGCAGTTAGCCAGCAATCTACAAGTAATATTACATAAAGGGACACGATTTCACAAGGACATCACAATGACAACAACAATCCCCCTCCCTCCTAATTACTAACTAGAAAATAACAAAATGAGCTAACAAAACGAGTAACATACAAGTTTAACTAGGCTTAAAATAACTGCTGCAAGATATGCTAATCTACAACAGTTTTCTAGTAGCATTTCAGTCATAGGGAAACAAAATGAGTTATCATTCGTTACTTAACATACAACTGACCATAGTAGCAATACACATTCACTTTTGTCCCATAACATGGTTAGCAAGCGAATACAGCTAGGAGGCAGCATGACAAGAAGGATCTGGGTGTGTATTAGAGAAGACATTTATCTATATAAAAGGAAATTAACCTCCTTACTGAGGCACCGGCACAATACGGTAGCTAATGTAAGGCTTTCTACCTTTCATGATCATTCATCTCTGCATACATCATCTCGATGAGCTCAGACGATTTGAAAAAATGTTGTGTGACAATCAGGACCCTGCAAAAGCAAACCAGTTACTTTATAACAATTTTAACTTTTACTTCCATATAGCTACATAACAGCTTATCCGAAAATATGGTAAACAGAACAAAATGACATACGTCCAGTCAATGTCAGGCAGAGTCTGGCACAGCTCAGTGACCTTCAGTGCCACTTTCAGCTTGATTGGATCCATGCCCAGCTGCTCGGTCTTCTTTGTATCCAAACAGGTGTATATGACCATGCACGTATATGCCACAGCTCTCTCATCATCCAGTTCTAAAAGATCCCTAAGACAAAACAAGGCCTGATTCAGAGGCATTCCTGGCACAATATGTATGGAACTAGTCTCATTATTAAGGGGACCTGCATAATGAAAAACGCAGGGTTGGTTTGGGTGATGTAAATTCGCTTACAAAAACATGTGTGGAAAACCACAGGCCCAAATGTCGTCTTTGCATAGTTGGTTCCCAACTGCGGCATTGCCGAGAAACTGAATTCCACATCGAAGTGCTGCCAAAACAAGATATTGGATCTGCTGCAATGTCTAACTACAATACAACAGTCATTCGAGAATGTAAATGTACTATACAGAAATGTCACATGATCATACAGCATTGTGTTGAACTAATCAGGTATAAGACAGGACCATTATAAGCGAAATGCTGCTAGGTTTTAAATATCATTTGGCACATTATACAGACTTACCATCGAGACGATGATCAGATGCTCCTGATGTAAGCTTAAGCAACTTTCCTAAAATCCCTAGTGATATCTGGATACAACCCTCATCCCTATTGGGTGAAAAGGTTAAATGTGACACTTCTTTTGTTAAGAGGTTTCAAAAGCACATAGATAACTTGTGGGAAATGGCTGGATATACAGTGCATTCAGAAAGTATTCAGACCTCCTTCACTTCATTGTTTTCCTCATTAATCTACACTTGCCATAATGACAAAGAGAACATAATGTACATAAGTATTCAGATATTTTACTCCATACTTAGTTGAAGGCATTTTGACAGCATTTACAGCCTCGATTCTTTTTGGGTAAGACACAACAAGCTTTGCACACCTGATTTGGGGGATATTCTAAGATTCTTCTTTACAAATCCTCTCAACCTCGGTCAGGTTGGATGGGGACCATCGGAGGACAGATGTTCAGTAGGGTTCAAGTCAGGACAGTTGTCCTTCTGGAACTTTGTCCCATCTCCATACATGATCTCTGGACCTCAGTCAGAGTAACCATTGGGTACTTACTAAGACCCTTCTCCCCGATAGCTCAGTTTGGCTGGTCAACCAGGTCTTGAAAGAGTCCTGGCTGTGTCAAGCTTCTTCCATTTGAGAATAATAGAGGCCACTGTGCTCTTGGGAATTTATTTTTTTTTTTGTATTCTTCCCCAGATCTGTGCCACAGACCTGTCTCTGAGCTCTGCTAGCAGTTCATCAGTAAGCTCACGGCTTTATTTTTGCTTTGGTATGCATTGTCAGTTGTGAGGTCTTCTATAATGTCTGCCTTCTGCCTTTCCAAATCATGTCTGGTCAATTTAATTTACCACAGGTGGACTCAAATCAAGGTGTAGAAACATTTCAGCAATGATGGAGAGAAATGAGAAGCATCTGTTTAAAATTGTATTATATTGTATTGTATGTCTTTATTGTCCAAAAAGGTGGACATTTTTAACCTTCAAATTTCACATGTTGTTAAGGATCTGAATTCTTATGTACGTGTGATTTTTCATACATTTGCAAACATTTCTATAATTTGTTTTCATTTTGTCATTATGGGATCCTGAGTGTAGATTAATGAGGAAAAAATTCATTTGAATGATTGTAGTATGCAACATGACAAAATTGAAAAAAGTGAAGGAAGCCTGAATACTGTCAGTAGAATTAAGAGAAAAAGCAAAAAAAGAGACTTCATGCACACCTAACAATAATATTACTAGTACCCAGGTCTGCAAAACAGGTCTTAATTAGCATGGCCTTTCCCTAAGCAAGTCAGATTGCTATACTTGCGGCAAAACGGTGGTGCACCTCCAGTGTTCTTGGTTTGACCCCAGTGTAGCCTGTGTGGCACTTCACTTGTTCTCCCTATATCCATGTGTGTTTCTCTGAGTTCTCTTGTTTCCGATCATGTCCTCCCTCCTACTCATTAAGTCCGTAGGTGAAATGGCTTTGCAAGGTTGTTCAAGTTTACTTTTGTTCGAGTCATTAATATTCAAGAACGGAGTAACAAAATTTCCTTTACATTGTAATTGGAATAAACACAGTGCAGTGTAAAACTGAAAGTGTAATTTGTATATAAAATTGCAGTAAATGGAAATTATTCGCATACAAATCCCATTTTTTTAATCGTTTGGGGAGCATGCGTAAAGCACTACAAATTCCAATAAGTGTAAATAAAGCCTAAAAATCCATCTACAATGATCTGGCTGACATTTAAGTGTTAAAACAGCCTAGAACCTGCTATACATAAATGGTGTTTGGTTTGTTGAAAAATCAGTGTAAGCTTAAGCTTAAGCTTGAGCAATGTTTACTCTTTAAAAATCTTTAAAAATCCCACCAATAATATGCAAGGTAAGTTACCGTAGAAAGCACTGGTTGCGAGGACATTGCACACAGGCATTTCTCTGTGCCCGGAAGCATTCAGATGCAAGCTGGAGACACAGTGGTGTTGTCTGTGCATCAGAATCCTCTTGAAGCTTCGCAGAGAGTCTCAATAAAAGTGCAGAAAGACTGCGCAGGACCTCGGTCTCCACACCAAACCTGATAGCACAAACATGTCACTGCAATGTGAAAGGACTGCGTCACACATAAGCACAAAATTATAATGAAGTAGGATTTCTTTTTTAATGCCACAGTTACACCAAACACGGCACAGGACTATGACTTCAGCCACTGCACACCACACGATCATGATATTGTACCATGGTCTTTGTTTGCCTGTAAATAAACTACACTGCACTGCACATACACAAACAACACATTTCACATTAAGGGTTGAAAAAGTTCTGACATTATCTTGGATTCATTTTTTTTTTTTTAACATCACAAAAACCTGCCTTTTTTTTTTAAACCAAGAGTGTGTGCAAATCTTTCATATCCATGGTAAGATTTTGCCTTCTATTTAAAGTGAGCCTATGTTTAATATGTGTAACAGTGTTGTGAAAACATGATATTAATGTCTTCATTAATGTTTAATGCTGTGTTGAACAACAAACTGAAAAATTTGATGTGCTATAAACACACAACCCCTCTCATATACAGAGATATACAGACAGACAGACAGACAGACAGATAAACAGACAGATAAACAGACAGACAGACAGACAGATAGATAGATAGATAGATAGATAGATAGATAAACAAACAGACAGACAGACAGACAGACAGATAGATAGACAGATAAACAGACAGACAGACAGATAAACAGACAAACAGATAGATAGACAGATAGACAGACAGATAGATCAGACAGACAGACAGAAAGACAGACAGATCGCCAGACAGACAGACAGACAGACAGACATTATTCCTGCTATAATTAACATTATAAAGCACTGACGTTAGCTAACGCTAGCTATAACAGATGGGACTGGAGGCGGCAGGGCATAAAAAACATTTTCGCACCTGAACTGCTCATCTCTCAAAGCCTTCGTTACACTCTGTAATGAGGACAAATGCTCCAAACTCAATCTATTAACACATATTTCATTCATGACGGAGTTTAAACTCAGCGTGCTTTTACTAACAGAACAGTGAAGACCACAGCAGCACGCTGAAGCATGTCAAAATAAAAGTCCAGAACGCGCGTGCTCGCGGCACCGGAAGTGACGGTTTGGGCTTCCAATTAAGAGTTTATTTTACTTTTTTTTATTAAAAACTAAGAGACACGTGGACAACTTTATCTAATCTTTTATTATATTCGTCCTTTTGTGCTCGATTAATTCTGCTGTTTTAATTAACAGTCATGAGAATTGTTTCAGGGCTTCAATTTATATATATATAATTTATTTTTAACTGCTACAACTGCTTGAACCACAATCACTATGATAAGCAGGCTCTTTGCTTGGATAGACAAGAAAAGTATATAATGTTTGCACCGTTATTGCTGGAGGTCATATGCCACTTTCCAATACATTATAGTACATTTTTTACAATAGTTTTATTCAAGTGTATACATTTCAATGTATGAATTTAATGGAATTATTTTAGAAACATTGTGCTTAATAAAATGTTCATAAATTTGCCCAAGTCTGGCCTTGTACAGCTATGAGGCTGTAGAACAACCATGTACCTGTACAGTCTTGTGAGTTTGTACAAAGTGACCGCTGGCCTGACCTTTCACCAGTTAAGAACAGTGGCGTTTTGGTTCTCTCCATTTATTGTCAATGGATTTTCTTGATAGATAAAAAATCTACAATGTTTCAGTAGTGTTTGTCATATCAATGAGAGATTTTAGCTCGTCGTACATCCCCTGCCAATCACAGTGTCTCTAGCCAATTGTTGGGATCTTTGAGCTCATGTATGAGGTAGAATGTAGAAAGCACTTTCCTCCAAGTGTGTAATGCTGAGTTGTGATTCAAAAAGAGAACCAGTTTGAAAACATGCATTTTGCTGGCTTCATGTGTCTCAGAGGAAGCATGTTAGCTTTCACCATCCCTGTTTGGTAAGTATTGGGGAGAAAATAGGTTAAAGCCAAGAAAGAGTTTCTTGGAAAATAAAACCAAAAAACATACATATAAAAAATACATCAATTCCATACTGATTCTGTACAAATTAAAGTCTCACTAAACCCATACATGCACAAGACCCACCAACTTTCCATTTCCATGTTAATGTCATGGCTGTACTACGGGTTTTCCACAACTCAAAATATCTGGTCAGTTGTGGTCCTGTGATGATGCCTTTCTATTGATGGACTAGACTGAAAACAGACCTTAAGTGCCCTTACACGGTTGGTTTACATGATAAAATGTCAACTCAGTGTTTGTTGATGAGAAATGGTTACAAGCTCTGGTTGTAGCTCATTAAAATGGTCGGCCACTAGCAGAATCTCTACAGCTGTGTACACAAATTTAAAACAGTACAAATTTAAGTAAAGCTTTTCTCTCAGGAGCTCTTCGTGATGTAACATTCTTAGTATGTTTCTATAAGAATGACATCAACAGCAGCACCATAAACCAGACTATCTGATATCCATTCATCTAAACCAGGATAGGCTGCAGTACTCTACAGTTTGGCCATTTCACTCACAAACACCTCCTGAACCTGGTAATTAAGTGGTGAGTGGAATCAGGTGTCTTTGAGGAGAGAAATCATCAAACTGTGTTGGACTCTGTTCCTTCAGGACCACAGTTGGTCACCTCTGATCTAAATCAAGTGTTCAAAAGGGTTTAACATCAATCGTTTCATTTTTCACAACGTTGTGGGGATAAGTCTCCCAGCTGTAACAACAAGGGCAACTTTCACTTTTAAATTTTCATGAGTGCTAGAGTATTTTTGGTCGTTGGCTTACTAGTCTGTGGTCCAATTTCATTTTTTTCTGCCCTAGGAAATGCACCAGAGGAAGTTGGTTGAGGCTAAAGAATATAATTACAGGTGGCTCCATATCAGACAGTGATCCTATGGCTAGGGTGGGCCCAGAGCTAATACACAAATGGTGTGCTAGAGCAACCAGACCTCAATATAGACACAGTGATCACATGAAAAGAAAGCAAAGTAAAAGCATCTACTTAATGGCTTATGGAAAAGCTGCAACTGTTCTACTTACCATATCTGTATTTGGTGTCTCTGAGCAGAGGGGAATTACATATGGTAAATCAGTGATTATTGAGCACAGCAGATAAAAAGGATCTAAAATTCTAGAATAGCTAAAGCTAGCTGATGAGAGTGTAGTGGGTTAATAAGACTTCTTAATACACTTCATTCCAGGAAGGCAAACTTATGTCGTCTGTAACGGATCGCACTTACTAGTGTAGTTTGGCTTCTTCATTGTTGTGAAGGACGTCAGCTGTCCTGTTTCAGAAGATTTAATAATCTGTGTGAGTATAAGCGTGTGTGTTGGTGTGTGTGCATACATGGTGCCTAGTGATGGACTGGCTACCCAAATAGACTGTATATAATCCTCACTCCTAATGTTTCCTGGATGGTTTCTGGATCCACCACAACCATGACCAAGATAATTCAGTAAAATAAGATGAATGACTGGATAAAAAAAACTATTAAGCAATTAAAAAGTCATTAATAATCCAGTTTGTAAAATTTAGTTGCCATTTAATTATGTAAACAAAATTCCACACAACTAGAGCAGCTCTAGGTGTTGAACTCTTGGTATTTCTGAGCCAAACACCCTTTTCTAGAAAAATTGCATCTGGCTTTTGTCTTTCCCGTTCCCAGCCATATCCAGCCTAAACAACTCCTAATGTCTTATTCATTTGACCCTGCTTCACTAGAGTGTGAATGGATGCCAGATTATGTTTTTGTAGAATTCTATTGTAATATAGGGCTGATTGCTAAGGAACAATTATCCTTGGTTTATATTCTGTCACTGCTCCTTTTCTCAGAAGAGTGCCTGTGACATTTGAGCTCACGTCACCAACTCGCAATCAAGTCCGTCACTAGAGATGTCTGGCTATAAAACATGCTCTCTTGTTTGCCTCAAAATGAAGGGACGCACCCAGATAGTGTTCCATGTTTACAACCACAGATTGGATCAGTTCAGTGTTGTCTATGTCTACTACTATTAGACACTTCATAGTTGGTCATATGGTCTTTAGAAGCTTGTATATTTGAGCTACTACAAATGAGAGTGTCTGATGTTAATTATAAAAATGTACTACTCTACAGCATTCTTGTAAATCTTCTGAAGCAGTAAGTAAAGTTTCTAAGCATGTATGCAAAAACTCAGGTGTTAAAGCCAGCATACGTAACAAACATTTGTAAGAATATTTAGCTCTATAAACAGAAAGATTCCAAACTCTAAGGGAAAAGATCAGATTTTGGAAAATCACAAACCACGACTGTTTCACAAAGATCATTTACAGTCATGCTATTGATTATTACCCAAAACCAGCACAGAAGGCCATCATTCATCTTTGTGGCTGGGAGTGATGTCTTGCAGACTGAGTTCCACTCAGTCGCCAGCATCCACAGAACCAAATATGGACGGCGTGAATATTTTCAACATCCAGCACTAAAGAAGTGTTTGTTTGAGAGCGTGTGACCAGCATAACATTATCAGTAGCACAAAAACGTTAACAGGAATATTTTGGAACCCATTTATTTTATTTTTAACTTTTGTAGTGAACAAGATGACGAAGAGGGACCAAGGTTTGATCTGTACATTAACTTTTGGATATCAGGAGGCTGAAAATTCTAAATCAAGTGCCCCCTCTACTGGTCATCCATAGAATTACAAATAAAACCTAAAGTATTCAATACAGAAGCACAGAACCCATTACAGAAGAAATAAAAGATAAAGCACAAGTAAGGAATATAGTGTGTAAATTCACAGTTTAAGTCATTGCATTCCTTGCTTGACCCTTATCATTTATTTATTCTGTCTCATACGTGTCATATCTTACATAATAAACACTGCAATCAGTCCTCACTTTCAGATAGTTCTGTATAGCTAGAGCGGTGTAAATTGCTGATGTTGATATATCTGCTGAAGTAGTAAATATACAGTATACAACATGCACCAGATTAAATAATAAAAGGAATATAACTACAGGACGAAGTTTGTATGTTTGAGCAAACTATTGTGCATAATTAAATGGTTTTCTTTATTATTCGTCGATACGATATATTGTATCGTGGCATACAAAGTATTTCATTTCATAAATTTAGTGATACTGTAGTTATGTAGATAACAGTGTTTGGATTTTTCAACAAAACAGAATCAATGGTTTGAAATAAATAACATTGCATACTGCATGTGTTTGGTGTTATCCGTTTGCATTAAAACCACAAGCACACACACATACACACACACACACACACACACAAGCTTTACTGTAGATTACCAACATTTTTGCGAATACTACAACTACTTTTTTTTTATACATTTACATGTACAAGTTGCTATTCATGTGTGTAAGATGGTAAGTCTACTACAAACAATAACATCTCACAAAATGTGTACTTGTTGAGTTTGTGCCAGGGAGTCACTATGCAAGGTCGCTGCTCTGCTCAACCTGTTCTCTGTTTTTTTGTGGTTCCTCAACGTGACATGCAGTGATTAGGTCTTGTGTGTCTACATCCTCTTCTCTCTTTCGTAACTGACTGTTGGAGGATTCTGTTTCACTGACGGTCGATTGAAACTTCAAAATGAACTCTGTACTGGTGAGTGCCTGGTCATGTTTGGGATAGTTTGACCTCACCGGCAGACGCTTCATCTTGTCTACACATGGATGGGGGGAAAAAGCATATCCACATAACATTAAGTTCAAATGGTGTTGTAAGCAGGAGTTCCAGCAGGATCTCAGTGACAATTTAATGCACTGGGCCACCTGTCCCAGACAACATTTTTGCTTATTATCCCTTTTGTCTTCTTGTCTACTCAAAGCTTACAATTTATTACTTCACAGTCTGTGGGCTTCCTGGGTACAGCAGATTCTAACAACAAACCCTATATCTGACTAAGTGAAACTGAAATTCAAATATCTGCCTGACAGTTCTCTGTGAGGATTTGTTACCTGCTGGTGTGATCGGCTTCATAAGGCCGTTGAGCTGGACGTTCCAATGTCTCATATGTAGTGCTTTAGAAAAATTCTCAGGAACTTTCTGCAAAATAAGACAAATTGAGAAATTACAATTGTGCTTGCCTGAAAGACGAAGGGCCAACAGTTGATCTACTTCTCATCAGTTCTCTCTACTCAGCCTTGTTTAATTACCTCCACATTGTGTTGATGTGTCTCCTCTGTTTCTGTAAACTCCTGGGATGTACACGTTGTTAATTGGGGGCTAGAAGACGGAGGAATCACAGTAGTTGCATGATCGAGTATGTTATCCTCCTCCTTTTGGGGTTGAGGTGTTTTCTGTTGGGTTATTACTGCACAGTCAGGAGTCTCCAAGTGCCTCTGATGGACCATCAACTCAGTCAGCTTCTTCCTTTCTTCTTCCAATAGCCTGGAAGACAAACAAACACATGTATATGCACTAGGAATGTAACAGAGTATAGAATAAATTAGTCAGAATGAGCAGAATGTGCTCAAAACTAATATAAATATGGTTACACACAGTAAGTGTTACTACAGTATAAATGTTTCAGAAACATTCCTAACCTCAAATACAACTCAAAATCCACACAAGACTTAAAACAATCCAAAAGGATTCAGGAACTGCGTAAGTGAGACACATTTACATTCTTTTTCTTAGTCTTTATGTGGGAACATAAACAGTTCTGTATACACAGGTCAACTCTCTTGATGCTGGTAGGTGGAATACCAAATAGAAAAAAATACTTAATATAATTTAATGGCATTTGGGAGAAAAGGTTTGTCTTTCTTTGATGCTAGGCCTTAGTTGATTTCTGTGGTTGAATATAAAAACTAGAGGAATTTGTTATGCCAGCTTGCTCAATACAAAAAACAATAAATATATCAATGAATACATTTTGTAAAAAATATTAATAGAAACATATACTAAAATAAAATACAAATCAGACAACTGCCACGTCTAACTATTGACATTCTTGGTATGGTGCAAGGTGCTGGCCATCGTCTGTGGTATTTGTTGTGTGCATGCAAATTTTCACAAAAAGCTTGAGGCAAAGTTAAGATGATGGATGGTGATCATTAACAGGCCCTGGTGGCCATTACATTTCCAAAATCAGCTTGATGTTTGATGGGATAAAGAAAAATATGTCTGTGACTGACCTTTCAAGCTCATGTCGGACTTTCTCCTCCTCTAAGTGGACCTGAATCTGTGTGTTGAGCGCCTCCTCAAGTTTCTGTTGTGTTTGTTCCAGCTCTTGTATCCTCTTTTTTTGTTGCTGTACCTCCTTTTCCATTTTAGCCAATTCAGTCACCATGTTCTCTCTGGCCTGGGCAGCAACCAGTAAACCATCAGCCAGAACATTTAGAAATGCATTCTAGTAAATAGACATTACTGCTGTCAATAATGTCTCATATTTCTTTCTCTGAACGCAAGTGGTAAATGTTTAGACCAACACGGTGCACTTAAATTATAAAAAAGGACACATCTGTGTCTTACCTCATTTGCTTCCTTCAGCTGTCTCTCCAGCTCTTCTTGCCTCTCCTGCTGCTTCTCTTTCACCCATGCATCCTCCTTTTTGCGCTGCACCTCCATTTCCAGGTGTTGCTAAAACACACTAAATTAGTAAACTCAAAAGCTTGAGCAGTATCACTTATGTCTATTTATTCCCTCTCTTCTACCTGGATGATGTCTATAATTTCCAAGTCTGGTTCCTTGCTCTCTGTTTCTCCGTGTTGAGTCACAGAGCTTGGCTCCTCATCTTCAGCACTATGTTCACTCTGGCTGCTTTGGCTCGAGCTTCTCTTACTACTTTGGCTGGTCTGGTTCTCGCTTTTCTGACTATTCTGGCTGTTCTCCCGTTGCTCTCGTCTGCGCATCTTTAGCTCCTGATGCACTGAGCTCTTCCCCTCTGTCTTCAGACGGATGGCTGTCTGCATAGCTAGTGTACATACAGAGAGTCAGACAGGCTGATCCAAACATTGCATTGTAAATATATTAGGAAAATTGTGTCTGTCTTACAATACTATGTGAAGTTCTCTTAACCTCAAGTTTCAACAGAATTAACCAGAAAGGCTTAAGTACTCACCCTGAATCCATTCCACTCTCTGTTTCTGATCTGAAGCACTCATCTCGTATGTCCTGCCAGGAGTCTTCACACAGAATAAACAGCGTTTCCCTTCTTTATCAGGTATAGTCTGTCAGACAAATCAAAGAATTATTAGCCCTACATAATGCTTAGCTGTCTAGATCTATTCCTGGGATTTTAACACGCATTTAAATTTGTACAAAGTGAGCTGAGGATCTTTAAAAAAAAAGACCTCACTGATTCACATTTATTCACTAAAACGCTTTCAAAAAATGAGTGAAATAATTTAGAAATGTAAAATGTTCACAGGAACAGTTTTTCAATCTGTATTTTATTTACAGGAACACATGATAAGCATATATTTTATCTTCCACCATTATTGAAATTCAGTTCAAATGATTAAAAACAAACAAAACTTGAGCCCATCATTGGTGATTCTGTTCTCTTTAGGAACTATCAAAGCTATATTTTGTGGAGGAAAATTTGATTTGCAATTGAACACAGACACTGAACAACAGCAAAACTCACTTCTATAACACAACACCCATCCAGCTGGACCTCTCCCTTCTTCTCTTTCTGGTCTTCACTAATATAATAGGCCAAGCTTCCTGGCTTAAGCACAAACCAGCGTTCATGCCAGTTCCGACGTACATGCCCCTTTTTCAGCATGTAACCCTGAAAGAAAGAGAAAAATAAGAAAGATCACTTAATAACCGTATTACTTTATGTTAGATAAAGAAAGAAGATATGGAAAACATAACTATAAATGAAAAAAAAAAAAAAATTTATTATCAATTATTTATTAATTTATTTTTAGTTAGTTTATTTACATAATGTTAGTAATAAACTAGTAATTATTTGCTTGAACTACATGTCATTTTAGTAGGTTATCATCACATTTAGATCTGTAACATCTCTTTTAATTACTTTCCTCTTAATGGAATAGCTTTACTTTTCCTCTTGTTGCAAAAGTGCTTTACAGAAAACTCATTATAAAACATATTAATGATTATAAGGCATTCTTTCTAACAAGTTTTAAAAATGTTTATTGGTCTTAAATTATGTGAAGTCTCCCTCATATAAGTTTCCCTCATATAAGTCCCTATGAAAAAGCCATTACTATAGAAATTACTATAGAATTAGTATATTGACTTAAACCTGTGATGTGAAATACAGCTGGAAGAACTGGCAGAGCTTTCACTCTCACTCATTTTCTACCGCTTTTCCAAACTATGTCGGGTCACGGGGAGCCTGTGTCTATCATCAAGGCAGGATACACCCTGGACGGAGTGCCAACCCATCGCAGGGCACACACACACTCTCATAAACTCACGCAATCACACACTACGGACAATTTTCCAGAGATGCCAATCAACCTGCCATGCATGTCTTTGGACCGGGGGAGGAAACCGGAGTACCCGGAGGAAACCCCCGAGGCACGGCGAGAACATGCAAACTCCACACACACAAGGCAGAGGAGGGAATCGAACCCCCAACCCTGAAGGTGTGACGCGAACGTGCTAACCACTAAGCCACCGTGCCCCCCACTGGCAGAGCTGTTATTATAAAATAATATTCAACAGATTCTGACCAATCACATTAAAATTTCTGTGTAGTAATAGAAATATAAAAAAAATTGCATCTCGTTATTTGTCATTCTCATTATTATTGTTCAGTCCGTAGCCTTTCCAATTATTGATAGACGGTCACCTTCTTCAGCACATTGTGGTACATCTCCATGAAGATGTCAGTCAGTGCCATGCTGAAAGCCTCTTTACAATCCACTCTCATAAGGTTCCCTGCACTGAGATGCTCCAAAAACATCCACACGGTCAAGCCATTCTGCAAAGAAGGATCCTGGGATAGCAAATCCTCCAGTGTCTTCCCATCCCACTCCTGGCTCATAGCAGTAGAGATCTTCTTCAGCAGATACTCCAGCTGAGGACATAAGTATTTTTCATATATAAAAGGGGTCAGGGTCATAAATGTCACATTTAATAACTTCTGCAAAGATAGCAAGATATCTTTATCTCTATGAAATCGGTCTGAATTAATGCAACCATACTTGGATTAAATGTTTGTGCAACTCATGGCATTTTTTGCACAACACGAAAGTTGGTAGATTGCAAACAAAGATTTACAGTTTGTGTAATCAGCAGGAAGCCCTATGACTCTAGTTCTGTTTTTACTGTTCTTTAACTTCCTAGCCCATGATAACATTGCAGACAAACTTAAATGAGTTACACATCATTTACTGCATTTTATTTACATTACATCTTACACTTGACAGATGCCATTATTATCTTATATTTATAGGATAAAATCATGCTACCAAAAAAAGAAATCTAGGATCTTAGATCATGTGTAATAAACATAATTGCATGGACTGAAGAAAACTGATCCTATACCATTCAAAATCTCCAAAATACGATCATGCTAGCACCTCTGATTATTATCCATTTATTACCTGTGGTTTCCCTCTATATACTATAAAGCACCAACCTCGGGTTGGATGATGACAAGAGGATAACGATCCTCAGAGAGCAGGTTAAACAGACAGAAGAGCTCGAAGCAGTCCCTTTGGGAACACACCCCCTGCTGAATACTGGGCTTGAAGTTCTTCTTAGCCGTCATCATCCAGCACAGCTCATCAAACGTCTCCTTGTTAAATGTACCCTCAGTAGCCTAAACATTAACAAAAAACAAATAAAGTCAAATATTTTCTTTTGCAAACTCCAGTCAAAGGATAATTTATGCATTTCTACAATTGTGTATAAGCAGATTATCAGATTAACAAGCACAAACTCTTACGTAACAGGCTCCACTTACTATTGTTTTGTGGATTACTGCAAACTTGGTAAACAGGAAGTCAAGACAGTCATGAGTTTATATATATATATATATATATATATATATATATATATATATATATATATATATATATATATATATATATATATATGTGTGTGTGTGTGTGTATATTTACATGTGTAAATGTGTATATTATATATATATATATATATATATATATATATATATAAAACTGTCGTTTGTTTGTATGTATGTATGTATGTGTGTGTGTGTGTGTGTGTGTGTGTGTGTGTGTGTGTGTGTGTGTGTGTGTGTGTGTGTGTGTATACCTTTGCCAGAATGTATTTGTTGAGGTAAGGCATATATCCATGATCAGAGACAGGTCCATTGTCATTATCCTTAAAATGTTCCTCTAAGGCAACAGGGTCATGAGGGATGTTCAGAGCTGTGTATAAATTGTGAGACAGAACCTGTGACATACACAGAAAGAAAAAGAGCATTAAACACAACACAGCTGTACAGCACTGATAGGTGCAAGAACCTGCAGCTGAAGAGAAGGAGTAAAACTGTAATTTATTAATAAGCAATAGGCCATGCTTTGAAAATCTTACTAAGTAATGTTGTAGAATGTTCACTACACAAATAAGCTTGATAGCACTGAGGTATAACTAATCACACTATGGTAGAATATGGTAGAATAATAATAATTTCTTTTTTTTTTTTTTTGACTGTTTATAGAGACAGACTGGTAATAAAAATCTGGTCTATACATGGGATCATAATAGAAATATTACACCAAGGAGCAAAGGTGTGATGTTTTATGTGTGCAAAACAATCAGCTGACAAGCACACTGATGAAATGAGAGGAATGAGAAGTGGAATTCTCTTCCCCATGTCTGTTGAAACAGTGATCTTTGCTTTGCAAACAGCATGTCAGGACAGCTGCCTGATGTTGCTTTATTTTCTAAGCATGGGATAATTTAAGGATGTGTTCCAACATGAGACATTCCACACAAACTGCCGGGATTACCTGCACGGTTCAGTGCTTGTGTATTTTGTGTATTTATGTGCATTGAAAGGACGACAACAAAGATTTTTTAAAACTACAGCAACACATTTAACACAAATTTACATTGTCCTCAATTATCTTATTGAACTAGATATTTTGGTGCAGTATGTGTGAGCTGACCTCAGATTTATTACATAATCTTAGGATGCAAAATTACAACTTGTTGCTATCATATAAACCTATATAACCTATATCTGTAAAAAAAACAAACAAAAAAAAAAAAAAACAAGCAAGAGAACACAAAAGTAGTGATGAACAATGTTTACATACACTCTCAGATATAACTGTACTTTTTCTTTTTGGAGTGGTGCAAGCAATAGGATGTGTTTTGTAATTTTATTATGTTTACATTTTATTAGGAATATAGTTAAAGGTACACCATATGCACTTTCCATACTTAAGAATTAGAGCATTCATCCTTGATTGCACAAACCCATCAAACCAGGAACAGTCATTTTACAGTCCTTGATAACGTTATGGGTTTTTTGTGTGTTTTCCCCAGTAGCAAAAAAAAACCCCTCTTACCTTCAACTGGGACTTGGACACTTTTCCGCTGCCCTCAGCCTCCAGCGACGTGAACGCGTACCAGATGGACTTAAGCAGCTCGGATTTTAGGTCCATGTCGCATCGGATCGCTCACTGACCATCCTGCAGTTAAAGGGAATAAATCCAGGGCGTTTTTTTTGACGCCGTGAACTGCTCTAACACGTTTCAGAAAGCGCACGGCGCAGGCGCTGTGCAGGGTTGCCAGATTGTGTGTAGATCCAGAGCAAGTCTGTAAAAACTTTCTCGTCAATTTGCGCCATGAATCATCCAGTAAATTATAAGTAGCAATCATCTGAAGCTGTAATTGACTTTAATTAATTTTAAAGACATCTTAGTCTACAGGACACAAAACATATATGAGTGAACCTAACCCTAACCTTAGTGTTGGCAATAAGTTACTCATAATGTTCAACCATGCTTCAATGTAGACATGCGACATTCAGCTAAAACATGCGACAAGCAGGAATACGATCAAACCTCTATACTGTTTATACAGTGTTGTAAAGTGTACAGAATTACATTAAGTGGAAGTGAGATGTAACCCATCCCTTCCTGTGATATTCTTCTGCACCAAAGGCATATGTTCTATTGTAGTGTATTTTTTGCACAAAAACTGCACAAATGAGAAGGAGCAGCATTGCCACCTTACAGTTAAGACCTTACAGGTCCCTGGTTTACTTCTGAGCACAGACTTCTGTCTGAACATACACAGTGTCTGTGTGCATTTTCTACCATTGTATCCTATATAGTATATTTTACAGTGCCTTGCAAAAGTATTCATACCCACTGAACTTTCCCACATTTTGACACGTTACAACCACAAAGAAAAATGTATTTTATTGGGATTTTATGAAATAGACCGAAAGAAAGTGGCACATAATTGTGAAGTGGAATGAAAATTATAAATGGTGTCCAATTTTTTTTTATTTTATTTTTTATTTATTTATTTTTTTTTTTACAAATGAATATCTGAAAAGTGTGGTGTGCATTTGTATTTATCCCCCGTTACTCTGATACCCCTAACTAAAATCCAGCGAAACCAACTGCCTTCAGAAGTCACCTAATTAGTAAATAGTGTGCACCTGTGTGTAATTTAATCTCAGAATAAATACAGCTGTTCTGTGAAGCCCTCAGAAGTGTGTTAGAGAACATTAGTGAACAAACAGCATCATGAAGACCAAAGAACACACCAGACAGGTCAGGGATAAAGTTGTGGAAAAGTTTAAAGCAGGATTAGGTTATAAATTAATATCCCAAACCTTGAACATCTCACGGAGCACTGTATAATCCATCATCTGGAAATGGAAAGAGTATGGCACAACTGCAAGCCTACCAAGACATGGCCGTCCACCTAAACCAACAAGGAGAGCATTAATCAGAGAAGCAGCCAAGAAGCCCATGGTAACTCTGGAGGAGCTGCAGAGATCCGCAGCTCAGGTGGGAGAATCTGTCCACAGGACAACTATTAGTCATGCACTCCACAAATCTGGTCTTTATGGAAGAGTGGAAGGAAGGTCATTGTTGAAAGAAAGTCATAAGAAATCCCGTTTGCAGTTTGCGACAAGCCATGTGAGGGACACAGCAAGCATGTGGAAGAAGGTGCTCTGGTCAGATGAGACCAAAATTGAACTATTTGCCCAAAATTCAAAACGTTATGTGCGGATGAAACCTAACACTGCACATCACCCTGAACACACCATCATGTTGTGGGGATGCTTTTCTTCAGCAGGGACAGGGAATCTGGTCAGAGTTGATGGGAAGATGGATGGAGCCAATTACAGGGCAATCTTAGATTGGCCTCGCCATCCAATCTGACTGAGCTTGAGCTATTTTGCAAAGAAGAATGGGCAAAAATTTCACTCTCTAGATGTGCAAAGCTGGTAGAGATATACCCCAAAAGACTTGCAGCTGTAATTGCAGCGAAAGGTGGTTCTACAAAGTATTGAATCAGTGGGGCTGAATACAAATGCACACTTTTCAGATATTTATTTGTAAAAAAAAAAAAAAAATGGACACCATTTATCATTTTCCTTTCACTTCACAATTATGTGCCACTTTGTGTTGGTCTATCACATAAAATCCTAAAAAAAAAACATTTTTGTTTGTGGTCAAAATGTGAAACGTGTCAAAATGTGAAAAGGTTCAGTGGGTATAAATACTTTTGCAAGGCACTTTATATAATGCATTAGAAAGTCATTTTATTTTAAATTCTGTGTCTGCTAGACAGTCACAGTTTGTGGATTATAATCAGTATTTATTATTGGCTGAGTGGAAAGTGGGTGGATTTCTTCATGGTCAAAGTCCTGTCTGCTCTAACAGGTGGAACAAATGTAAGTAAACGAATGTCTTGCTCTGCTTGTGTGGTAATAACTGCTTAAAGCTGCATTAACCTGGATTCAATTCTCTGGACCTAATCTATTTGTTGAAACAATATTGACTTTATTGCTCACACACATTTTAGACAGGTTTGCCTGCCACTGCTTGTGGTATATTTTATAAAGGGAGAATTAGCATAGGATTGGGGTTCCCAGTAAACTGTATTTGGAAGTTTAATCAGAATAATAATCAATGTACTGTTTAAGTGTATAAGAAAATTGCCATTGCTTTAGTCAACTGTTGTTTTTGAGTATGAAGCTCCAACAGCAACACCTCTTCATTGACCCTGTGCAGGGTGAAGCAGGCCAAGGTTAAGGCCACTCTACAGTGTGAATACATCTGGTTTAAGCAATGCATTCCAAAAAGCAGTAGATGGCGCTATAACACAATGTAGACAGGTGTGTCAAAGCAAATGCCCAAATGTAAACATTTTAAATAGTCTGTAATATTGTTGTACAGTTTGAGAGTTGGCCAATATTGTTTTTGTTTTCTCAAAGCCTCACAAAAGAGTGGAGTGGAGTGAATGTTATTATAACAATAATCCGTGGACTAAATCTGAAACAAAATGGTTGTGATGGTAATATGCTCTCACCTATATAAGGATGAGGTTCCCCTTTGAGTCTGGTTCCTCTCAAGGTTTCTTCCTTTACCATTCAAGGGAGTTTTTCCTTGCCACTGCTGCCCAAGTCACCTCAGACTTGCTCATTGGGATAAATACAAATATTTAAATAGATGAAATATTAATCTTGAATTTTGTATTCTATTACTCTTTATATTATTCTTTATAATAACATTTTGTTCTATGTTTATGTTCTGTAAAGCTGCTTTGAGACAATGTCAACTGTAAAAAGCGCTATACAAATAAATGAATTGAATGGTAAGATTTTTTTTGTATTTTTTGTATTTTTACTTGCAAATTTTATTTAGAGTGCAGTTTCAGTTATCTTCAGGTATCTGTATATGTATTTGGATTTAAATGAAATGTGAGTGTGAACTAAACCATAAGCAGATTATTATTTTTTTTTATTATTATTCAAAATAATAAAGATCTCTATTTCTATGGCCCTTTCCATCCCTAAGGGTTATATGCGAATACACATACATAGTAATTTGTGTCAGTTTATCTCCCATATCTTTAGAGAACACACCATGGCCTACAGATACGGTTCAAAACACAAGAACTCTGTTATGTTCACAGTCACCAGACTTTTAATTATGTCTGTCACAAATCACACCAGTCCATACATAAAGGACTCACACAAATTCACTCAATGCAAAGTAAACATGTTATACATGACCTTAAAAGTGCTCTTTGCTCTTTTTCTTGAGTTTTTTCTTCTGGTTTTTCCTCTGTTGAGTCTTTATGCACATCACCTGACATTTGACTGTTTTTTGATATTGATTTGTTTAATTGTGGTTTTCACACTAAACTTTATCTGAATTTGCATCAGTTTGTTATTCTTCTACAGCAGAATTGTTCAATCTTGTCCAGATAGGGCTGGTTCGGTGAAGTCTTTCGGTCCAATCAAGTAGAAGCCACACCTGAGTCTATTTAAAGGCAAAATCTGATGAGACAGATAGAACTGCTTGTTTCTGAATAAAATCCTGTGAACACACTAGGTCTTTATGAATAAGTTTGGATACCCCTGCTCTACAGAGTTAAAAAATTGAAAACAAAACAAACTGTGACTGATAAGCGATTGATAATATTTAGGACATCTAAATTCAATTTTTGCTTTGCTATCAGTCATCTAAAAGCACAGGCTTACTATGCACATTTCTATTTGTAATAGCAATTCTAAGTCCAATTCTAGATCTTTTACTGATTGTTATTAATGTATTTGTTATTTAGGAAGTATAATTCATTTAATAAAGTGTAATATTTCCAAAAAGGCTCTGTGGACCAGACATTGTGTAAATGCAATCACATGGAACACTGAAAAATTTGCAGTAGGTTTAACCAGGTAACATTCTTGCTAGCTGTACATGGTTTCTTTGAAAGAATCTCTCCATGCAGGTGGAAGTTTTTTGGATCACTCTTTCTATGTAATCTTTCCAGTTTGCAATAAAAAGCACAAAAGTGTATGACTACTGAAAACCTAGACTGACCTTTAGACTGAACTAAAAAATTTGTGCATATTATACTGCTAATATGTGTTACTACTACCAAAAAACAAAACTATTGCGTTTTGTTTAAAAAACTGTTCTGTTTACAGAATACAGACATGATTTTGCCTCAATTCTGAGGAAATTATGTTAGTTACCTTTCTTGATAATACTTTTCTTTAAGATAAGTAAATTGTGCATATAGAACAGCAATTCTTGCTTCATTTTCAAATATGACTAGCGCCCAAAAACAGATTTGGTCCATGTATGTTTTGTGGTAAAAATAATGTGGCTATGAAAAGCAAAATATAAGTACTAGGAACTTGTAATACCCACACTCTCTTGTGTTTTGTTGACAGTTTAACATGTTATGCAGTATGCTAAGTACTGGACCTGTTTGAATTTTTTTGGAACATTAGCACCACATTTTTATTTGGTATTGTCACAAATTTCATAGAAATATTTATGAAAGTTGCCAATGAAGAGAAAATGTCTGTTCCTTAAATGAACTCCAATACTCATGCATGTTAAGTCAAATGCACAAATAATGAGTAACTTATAATAAATATTTAAGTAAAATGGCTTTCGTATGTCAATCAAACTAATATAATATGCATATTAACAGAATTCAGAGGAGGAATAACAGGGATATTCTTCTGTGGAGTCTGAACATTTTCCAGATCTCTTTGCACATGAAACTAAAAAGATTGAACGATTAAATGTTGCTTTTGAGCATGTGGTTAAGTAATAAGGACTCAAATAAACCTAATTCTTAACCCAAGTCTTTCCTTTAGTGTATCATTCCTGTATACTCTAAATCAATTGCACAAATGATCATTTACTTTAAAAGCCACATATAAATGTATTTTTCATGGTTACCATATAGACTATAAATTCCAAAGTGACATTTTTTGACTTGTGCTATTTAAGATGGTAATTAATACTATTGTCAGGACCATTGAAGAAAATATTTTTATTCATCTTTATCGACAACTACCTTAGTCAGGGTTTAAATGGATGCAGAGATTATCCCTGGAATGTTGGGAACAAGGAAGGAACACTCTCTATGTCCTGCTGTCAGTAGACCATAACACGTCATCCTGCACAACAAAAGGTAATTTTACCAAATTAGCCATTTCACCTACTTGCATGTTTCCGGAGGTGGAATTAAATTAAGGACCTGGAGGAAACCCACAAGGAAATGGGGAGAACACATAAACAGTAGCCTGAGCAGAATTGAACCAGGAGCCTTGAAATTGTAAGGCAGCTGCTAGTACACATAGAATACCCCCTAATTTAATAATTCCATTACCCCCAATTCCCTTGTTACTTGAAACTAAAATATCTGCATCTAGATTGGCTGCTAGTCATAGTTATAAATAATTAACATGTGTGACATTGGATTGATCCAGTTTAATAGGGTTTGATATAGATTTAGATAGTGGAAAAAATGTTGTATTATTATAACTTATGCCAGTATTTTTATGTAAGCATTTCCTCTTTGAAACAGCTTACCCACAAACATGAGAATTTCTGCAAATAGAATGGAATAGAACGCACATACTAGGAAACTGCCACATGTAGAGAAAGAACAACACAAAGATCTCTACTGGGAAACAGAACATACTGCAAGTCATCAAGACTCCATGACTTAAAAATGAAGATTCATCATTATATGGCACTGGCAATACACTACTAAATAGTACCTGCATTTACATAGAATTCTATTCTGTTTTATATGTATGAAACATATGAATATGACAAAGACAATATCACAAACCTTATATGACTGGCTAACACTTCTACTACTACTACTACTACTACTACTACTACTACAACTACTAGTAATAAGAGTCAAATGCAAAAGGAACAGTATTTAAAGTAGTTTTAAAGCTGATTTCAGAAAATGTTTCCTTAAAAAGATGTAAAGAATGACACTTTTTGACAGCCACCTTTATCTCCATCTCCTCCTGTAGCATTGACACCGCCCACCAGTCAACTTCCCTTATATATAAATGTAAAAGACAGGTTTACTGGTAAATAGATAGAACAAGAAGGTAAATAAGAGAGAGAGAGAGAGAGAGAGAGAGAGAGAGAGAGAGGATAAAATAAGACAATAAGAACAGTAACAAGAACAGAAGAGTGAAGCTGCATTTATTGGAAACATGGCATTTGCACATGACATTGAGCACATATTCAAGTAAATTTCAGTGAAGTGATGGATGATTAACAATTTGTCAATCAGATGAAAGAAGATCAGATTTGAATTGACAGGTAAGAATTATAAAATATACATTCTACTGACTGTGTTACAAATCATGGGTGGATTAATGGATTAATGTAAGTTCATCTGTAGTATAGAACATTTAAGGAATTAAAAACTTTGGGATGTGCTGCAATAGAAAATAGTTACCAACCCAATGTTGCACATTTTTCTATAACCCATTGTTCTGAAAACTTAATTCCTCTTATACAACAGCTATCTGACAATTATTCCTTTATATATTTTTTTATATTAATGAACTATATGTTGTGTACTTATTATTTTTTATGCATTTTGGTTGAATTGCATGGAACAAGTTTCTATTATTTCTATTATTTCTATTACCACTGAGGTTATTATAGTTGCATAGTTAATATAGTTATTCCCTTATCAGCCTCTCATTTAAAGTTAATAATACAATAAAACGCACAGTAAAAAACTTTTTTTTTTACATTAAGCTGAGTTTGAGAAAAGCAATGGATGCATCAAAAATCACCTCAACAAGAAAAATATTCTTCCATGTAAAAACAGGTTATCTTCAAGATGGACAGCCAGAACCAATATAATGTGTCACGGCCCATCTACTCCGTACGTGCCTTTGAACATGTTAACGAAAGGCAAGCCAGAGAGAGAAAGACCATCAAAGAAAGGCTCAGTAATTCCTGCAGGTTAGTTTAGAATCTTAGTGAATCTGTAAAAACTCTTTATGATGTGTGGGGTTAACTACCATGCATGACTTTTCATGCCTTGTTTTTAGCAAACTCATGTATAATTGACTTATTACAGTTGCTCTGCAAAACGGGTTGTGCGGCTGATTAAGGGATTTTTCCCAATCCTTGAATGGCTCCCAGCATATCAACTCAGGCAATGGCTTCCTGGTGAAATTGTAGCAGGAATCACAACGGGTATGGTGTGTGCTCTGCAAGGTAAGATTTGCTCTGGGAAAATAATTAGTTTGATCTCTAGTTTTTATTGTGTTTCTGAAAGGCATTATAATGTTTTTTTTTCCAATTAGGACTGGCCTACTCACTGCTGGTTAATGTTGGTCCTGTATATGGACTTTTTGCTGCTTTTTTCCCAATTCTCCCCTACTTCCTTTTGGGAACCTCTAGACATCTATCTGTAGGTAGGTTGTCTTCTACATTGTATAATTCTGAATGCTGAATCATAAAGGTACTTTTTCCTTTTTTAAAAAAATATAACAGCCATGTAATATCTTAATAATAATAATAATAATTGAAGCTGATTCATTTTGATTTAACAAGTACATTCCCTGTCTGATACTGGGCAGGCCCATTTCCAGTCACCTGTCTGATGATGGGATCAGTGGTGTTGAATCTTGCTCCTGATGAACTGTTCATGGTGCCAGGGAATGGGACAGCAGTGAATGGAACAGTAGCAATGGTGGTGAATACTGCAGAAAGAGATGCAAAGAGACTGGCAATAGCTACCTCTATGACTGTCCTAATTGGACTGTTTCAGGTATTGCTGTGCTAAAATAAAGAAAAACCTGTTCCCATTATTCTCAGTCTCAAAGACACCTCCAAACAAACTTACCTTTGTATGATTTATTTTGTACAGTTTCTTGATTCTGCTCCATAATTCATAATGAATTAATTGTCTGTCTGTGTATGGAATGTTTAAGCTTATTGGGCTAAGATGTTGATAGTTGAATAGAAAAATTCAGTTCTGAAAATAGGATCTTTATAAAATTATGCAAGTGTTGTTTGTTGTGTGTCTTTGCTTGATGTAAATCTCTACAATTTATGTTTTCCAGTTGGCAATGGGTGTGGCACAGGTGGGATTCTTGGTGCGTTATTTGTCTGACCCATTGGTAGGAGGGTTCACTACAGCAGCAGCTTGCTCTGTAGTAGTCTCTCAGCTCAAACTGATATTTAATGTTCCCACTGGTAACTACAATAGTGTCCTGTCTCTTTTTTATGTGAGTATGTAACACAACAAACATCACTATCTTTGACCATTATTAGTAATTAGTTTTACATGCTTTAAAGACTTATTAAGGTTTATTTTCAGTATTTTCAGTATTACATATTTACACAATTTCAGTCAATTGAACTGCTATTATTGTATGATATAAAGGGATCAGTGACATGACATCTTTTGTGTCCAGTCTAATGTAATAAAATCATGATATATACCACATTTATATATATATATATATATATATATATATATATATATATATATATATATATATATATATATATATATATATATATATATGTTTTATTTACACCTGAGAACATGTTTTTCATCCCTGACCAAAATGCATTTCTACTTTTGAAAAGCTTCATTAACTGAATATTTTTCTGTTTGTAATTTGTTGTTAGACTATCGGGGACGTATTTAAAAACATTAAGAAAGCCAACATGGTTGACCTGATTGCTGCAGTAGTGACTATTATTGTTGTTATGCTTGTAAAAGAGTTCAACGCCAGATTTCAGAAAAAGCTTCCAGTGCCTATTCCTATTGAAGTGGTAGTGGTAGGTATCTCCTTTATTTAACCATTGAAAAATAATCTCTAAAAATCTCCATTAAACGTTTATTAACGAACCTCAATGGTGTATTTGTGTTTCTCAGTCTTCAGCTCTGCTATATGTTTTTATTTATTAGACAGTTATTGATTCCGGAGTTTCTTATGCACTTGACCTTCGCAACAATTACGGTTCTGGCATCATTCAAACTATCCCAAGAGGGTAAGAATAGAATTTCTTGTAAAACTGAACGTCAATGATTTAAGTGTGAACATTTGATAATAAGAATGTAAAATATAAGATCACATTTGCTGTGTGTGTGTTTTTAATAGATTTGTTCCACCTCAACCCCCAGATGTATCACTCTTTAGCAGTTTTGTGGGCCCAAGCATTTCCACAGCAGCAGTATCTTATGCGATAGCAATATCAGTGGCTAAAGTTTACGCAGCAAAACATGACCTTGTAGTTGATGGAAATCAGGTATGTGGGTGTGTTCATGAGAGATTAGGAAGTGCAAATTCAAGTTGGCAGGGAATTCTATTACTCCCTGTGATTTTTGACAGAGACCTTATTAACCAGATTACTGCTATCACTGCCAACAGAGATAAGCAACTGGAGGTGAACATACAGTCCTATTACTCACAGGCTCTGCAACAGATTTTTTTTTACCTTTTTTTCACTCAACAGGAACTGATAGCCTTTGGATTCAGCAATATTTTCTGTGGCAGTTTTGGTGGCTTTGTGGCTACCACTGCACTCTCACGTACAGCAATACAGGAGAGTACAGGAGGCAAAACTCAGGTACACACACACAAACACACGCACACACACACACACACACACACACACACACACACACACAGACAGACTGCATGCAAACAACACAATGCATACAAAAATCCTGTTTTTATTGTGACTTTGTTGGAACACAGGTAGCATCAATAATATCAGCTCTGCTAGTGCTGATAGTGATTGTGGCTCTTGGGCCTTTACTTCAGCCTCTTCAGAAGGTATGTCAAAAAACTGCAGAACAAGTAATAAAAGGGTTTCATGCTCAAATTCTATATAGCAGTAGCCTATAACAAAAATAAATGATGAATGAATTATTCTAATAAATTATGCTATTTATTGAAGCCACAACATTTTCAAAGGTCTTTAAGATATACACAATATTTTAGGTCAGTGGTGTTAAAGTAAAATCTGTAAATTTTAACACGTGAACCTCAAATATAAATATGCATAGTGTACTGTTGGTTAACCTGCCACATGCCAACCACATGCTGAATCTGACCACATCTGCAAAGAAATTACACAAACAACAACACAGTCAAAATGAACGATCACCCCTAACAATTTACTTTTCTGTTCTCCTTCTTAAACTTCCAGTCAGTGCTGGGCGCCATTGTAGTTTCCAACCTGAAAGGCATGTTTATGCAGTTCCATGATGTGCCCATATTATGGAGGAAGAATAGGACCGATTGTGTAAGTGGTCATAGCGACATACATACATGCAATGCCAACAAAGGCCAACCTTTCTAAAATTCCAAAAAAAAAATAAATAAAATTTGTATGACAAAGAATCCAATCGTATTAACCTGACTTTAAATATTAAGAATTCTCATGAGATCAGATTCCACAAAGAATTATGAACATAAGTTACACAAGTGAATCAGAAGCATTGGTTATTGACATGAATGGATGAATAAATAAATAAATTAATTCATTCATTCATTCATCACCAGTTACCTAATTATCCTGGTCAGGGAAGGGGTGGATGCAAGAATCTGGGGCTTGAAGTAGAAATACATATTAAATGTAATTTTAGTCAGTTTGCAGGACCCACACTCATTCACATCTTGGGAGAAATTCACCTTTGTTTAGGAAAAGGAAGGGAACCAAAAAAAATGGAAAAAAATGGCATATTGGTTAAAAAAATATCAAATCATGTATATATTCTTTTGGGATCTAGTAATCAGGATGAACAAGAACGACAGCATTACTTTCATTCAACTGGGCTGTTATTTAAAATCCAGTAGATACAATATAACAAATACATACTGATTATATTTTTACATTCTCACAGATTATTTGGGTGTTTACATTCATTTCCTGTATCCTGCTGGGGCTGGATATCGGTTTGCTGGTTGGCCTAGTGTTTGAACTTGCCACTGTGGTTGCCAGGACACAGTTGTAAGTAAACTTGGCCCCATTTTAATGCCATTAAAATGTGTTAAAAATCTTTTCTAAGATTCCGTATTTAAAAATACAATAAGAAATTATTGTTATAAAGGCATTTAATAAATAATAAACTTAATAAATAATATATTTTTATATCAGTCCATCCTGTTCAACACTTGGAAATATACCCAGTACAGACATCTACAAGAACATGAAAGACTATAAAAATGTAAGAAATAAAATATTCCATGTACTGTTTTAACCTATTCTTCAATTAAAAATTTCATTCATTTTTTATTAACATAAAATGTAAAACCAATGCTCTAATTGTCTTTGTTTGGTCATAAATGTTTCTTACAGATTATTGCATGTCCAGGAACAAAGATTTTCAAGTTTTCTGCACCAATATATTTTGCCAATATTGATCATCTGAAAGACCGGATAAAGCATATAGTAAGATCTGCATGTGTTTGCATGTATTTCTTTAATTACAATTGCTTGATATTTTAGATGTAAACATTTTTGCTGGATTGATAACATTTTAACTGTTCATGGCCAGGTGGGATTTGATGCAGTGCAAGTGTTTAAGAAAAGGAACAAAGCATTAAAGAAGATTCACGGTCTAATCAAGAAGGGAAAGCTTAAAGTCACAGAGGTATACAAGCAAAACTGAACACTATTAATCAAAGTTTTACAAGGATTATGAAGTCAAACTAGTGGCACATTCTGGTGACATTCAAATGATTATATTACTAAACCTTCCACTGTATTAATCACAACATCCACTGTATTAATACTACCTGTAGAATGCAATGCATAAAATGCAGCAGCATACAACTGTGCAAACACAGGTCAAAAGCTTTAGTAATTGTTTACATCAAACATCAGAATGGAGAAAAGATATGATCTCTGTGACCTGCTGGAACCATAGTATGGTTGTTAGTGGCACGGACTTCTTCATTTACTTTTTCATTTTCCCGTTAGGGGTCGCCACAACGAAGCATCTGTTTCCTCCAAACACTATCCTTGGCATCCTTAACTCTTGTACCAAGTAGCTTCATGTCCTTTAACACTTCCTTATATCTCCTCTTTGGCTTTCCTTTTTAGTGACACAGACATGTGTCTTATTTTTTTTTAATTATGTGTATTTTAGTGATGTCATGTCTTGAACACTTAACCTATCACCCTTCCTGTTGCAGAATGGCCTGGTGTCAGTAGAACAGCTGGGTGTGATCAATGAGGGGTATGAGAACGAGCAGGACCCTCAGCAGGTGGAAGATAAACCACAGCAGGAAGTGGAGAATGAAGCTCGGACAGACGTGGATATAGAGGTGCAAGTGGATTGGACGGCTGCACTGCCTGTAGATGTCACGGTCCCCAAAGTTGACATTCACAGCTTGGTAATGGACTTCACTGCAGTCTCCTTCCTAGATTTGATGGCTGCAAAGTGTCTTAAACTGGTAGGTGTGCAAGTTGTTAAGTGAGTCTTATATAGTAAGAATACAGAATACTCAAATGTATTTAAAAGGGATAATTAATAGTATTAAAGTAGAGAAAACATAGATTTCTTTCATTTTTTTTGTAGCTTGAAAAATTGCACCAAAATTGCAACAATTTTAATACAATTTAGATAGTTCTGGAAACTTTAATTGAGAAATTACAACAATTAAAGGTTTTTCAAAACAAAAAAAAAGAGGACCAAAAGATTTTTGGAATATTTTTATAGGGGCAATAATGTATTTTTTTCTTGCTAGTACAGATAACCTGGAAAATATGTACAATATAAAATACATGCAATTGGGCCAGAAAAAAAGAAAAAAAAAGAGAGAAAAACTACATGGTTCTAATGTTGTTGAGCTCCTACAAATAGAGATCTAGTAGTGACTTACCTTAAATAATGTACCTTTAAGCAGTCTTTCTTAAACCCAAAAATCTCATTCCTAAAAGAAAGTTTATTAACTTAGCTAAAGTAAAATTTGTGCCATGACTAATTTAACAGGCAGAGAATATGTTTTATGAAACCTAAAAATGCAAAAGCTGTTCATTAATACTTATATTATAAGACATTGTTTTTATACTTTACAGATAATAAAGGAATTTTTACGCATTGGAGTCAATGTATATATTGCTGGCTGTGATGGTATGTACTGATAAACAAACCTCTAGTATATTATGCTTTTAGATAATATTGGTAATCTGATTTAAATTGTTCTTACTTTATATATTTTTGAAATACTAAATATTATAGATGAAATTATCATGAAGATGGAGTCAATGGGCTTCTTTGATGCAATGGTGCACAGAGGCATGCTCTTCCACTCTGTCCATGATGCTATTCTATACATCAAGATGGAAACTGCTAGTGATATCACAGATGACCCGATGTTAGATAAGGTATGTATTTATGGCGGAATTTGTTTGGGCATAAAACAAAATGTAAAAATCAGCTAAAATTAGAGCTGTATTTATAAATGATGCCAAAAGATTAACCACTTGTCACGGACGCGGGGGTAAAAACGGACCCAAATGCAAGACAGCTTAACAAAAACAGGGATTTAATAACTAAAAGACACAAAACAGGACAAAGACGAACCAGACATGACGACAACAGAGGATTCCGTGCTGCACAAGGCAATGCGGCTCAATTAAATAATACAAATAATTAACAGACATGATGGTCAGGTGTGCAGAGGCGGAGAGGAAAAGACAAGGGCGGGGCAGACACGTGAACACCAAACATAATCAAAAGGCACATGGCCAAAGTCCGGGCAGAGTCCTGACACTACTGAACATACTAACTACAGTACTGAGAAGTGTTTTTGTTTTTGGTGAAAAGTGATTACAAGACTGAATATGCTTTTCTTTTTAATAGATAACAAAGTATAACTAGCCTGAAAACTACTATGTGCCCTAGGCTAAAGCTAAAACTAGTTTGTTCTGTGATCTTGTAGTTGTAGTTTTAAAAAATGCTTAACTTGGAAAAAAGGGTGAATATTTAAGAGGCACTACTTCTGCTCCCATGGATCAGTAAATGCAGACTCAGGGGAAAAATACCGGAAATAACAGACCCCCATTACCTTTACTTGTGTTTAGTTAATAATTACCCAAAACAACATCATAAATATTTTTATAGGAATTATTTCACAATATTATATATATATATATATATATATATATATATATATATATATATATATATATATATATATATATATATATATATATATTTAAAATATACTTATTGTTTTATGGTTAAATTGATTGCGTCATTCTCTTACAATGTCTAGATCTCACAGCTACAGGATGACAAAGAACCTTACACTGATGATGAAGACTTGATTGAGACCTATGACAACCAGCGCTTGGTGATCATCTCAATTTATTTTTACAAGACAAAACAAATCAATTATGTAGATTATATTATAAATGTTAATATTTACTGAAATTATTATAACATGACTAGTAAAAACCTACTGTATATATAAAAAGTTTATATAATATTAGTAATAATATATAGTATATACTTTCTATCTAACTGTAACTCTTTCTCTTTATCCATAGGCTATCCATGGACTCTCATGTTGAGCCTGAACTGATGTTTTCTGAACCAAGAAAAAAGCCAACAAAGTCTTCCAACCAAAGAAATTGATTCAGATAACCGATTTTCTGGGACAAATCACCATTAAACCTTTAAATTGTCTGCTTATTTATTAGTCTTAAAACATATTATACCTTGATGCCCACTGACGCCTGAGATAGGCACAGGCTCCCCGTGACCCGAGGTAGTTCGGATAAGCGGTAGAAGATGAATGAATGAATGAAAACATATTATTCGGGAAGTCATATGAATTATTGTATAACTACAGTGAAACTAATATAAAGAATGTGTATATAAATGGTAGAACCATATGCTTAATGTCCAGGGAGTTTAAGGGGGTTAGAAGTGTTATGAGTCTTAATGGGATATAATATGCTTAGGAGCTTTATTTAATTATCTTATTATTTTTGTAAGCACTCTTCTGATATGTACTGAAATTTCATCTGTACCTGATACAAATAATCATGCAGTTGATACTGTTTAATATTTAAGAAATTTTGTAGACAATTTATTGACATACAGCATCAAACATGTTGAGGTATTTACAGCACTTTTTCACTTTCACCTCCACTCTCTGTGCGAATCCCTTGCTTTCCTTTATGCTGCATAATATATAACATTCAATATATGCACTGCTCTTGCCTTATAATGTTTTCTTCGGACTACCAAGCATCTTGCTTACTTTTGCTATTATTACATCCTTCTTTAATTTAAAAAAATGTACCAACAAAAGCATTTATTTATCTCTTTTTTGTTATTTTTTTTTTTTATAATCCATACATTGTCACTTTATTCATTTTTTTCTGTTATTGCAATCCTAAATAAAACTTCTTTAACTTCACCCCAAATTTTATTGTTTCTAT
Source organism: Tachysurus vachellii (assembly GCF_030014155.1). Lineage (NCBI taxonomy): Eukaryota > Metazoa > Chordata > Actinopteri > Siluriformes > Bagridae > Tachysurus > Tachysurus vachellii. Next base: position 14,212,028 of record NC_083475.1, read on the forward strand.
CTTTAATCTGTGAAAAAAAAATGTAAAACAAATGAATTAGAATTTAAGTATATTATGTTTAATTATAAAAAATGTTAATAATGAATAATGCACAATTATTTGTGTTAGAATATGAATTTTCCTAGCATTTTAAGATTCTACCAATGTCCTGAAAAGCTATCTGGGCTATCTGCTCAGACATCTACAGTAGCTAGAATCATACTTCAGAGAACCCTGCTGTGGATTGGCAATTCTGATGCAAAGATTGTGGAGCAGGTCATCTTAGGTTGTCTTGAGAAGTTGGTGATTAACATGGGGTCCAAAATGTCCTCAGCTGGGTCCCATGACCTTTGCTCCAGTTTTAATACTGAATAGTCAACGTGGTAAAATATTTGTCAATCTTTGTATCAAGGATCCAGCAGTGCTCTGAAAATAAATTTGGGAGCCACCAACCTCCAGTGGTGAAAGAGTTTAATCTACTTGATAGAGAAACATTAAAGGTAGGTGAAATCCTATACATTACAGGAAGTTGAGAATGATATAAGATTATGATAAAATTATGATAATGATATAAGATTATATAAATCATTTTTGTATTTTTGTAAAATATTGTATCACATATTTTTTTTATTAAAAATAATATATGTAGAATATATTGTTGATTTTTGATCCAATATTTTCAATCCACTGTGAACTATCATAATGATGTTTCCAGTTGCATGTTTGGACTTGAGTAATGATGTCATTAGAGTGATATCAATGTTTAAGTGGTTTCAAAAAGTTATTCATAGTTTTGAGATTTACTGAGTCCCCTGGTCTAGAATCCTGTGTTCAGGAATGCAGTAGAACATGTCTATTCAATAAGTTTGTTATTGGTGCCAGTTCGTGAAAAGCATTTCAAAACAGGGACCAGAGAGATATGGCTTGAAATATGAATTATGTCACAACAACAATATAGGAGCACACATGTTGTATTTTTGCACCATAAGACACTCAAGTAAGCTTTTTTCCTACATTTTAGCATGCTCTTGTTGTATTTTGAAACTACATATAATCAGTGCATCGTGAGACGCCCAAGTAGACTTTTTTCTACGTTCAAATGGGTAAATCAGCGAGCCATATCGCCCTCGTTTAGAATTTAACTAATTAACTGACACTTGATTGCACATAATAAAAAAGTACACAATATGGAAAATAACATTTATTCATGGTATATTTGTCAAAATAAATTATTTTAGTATGAATATTTAAACTACAACATCCATCTCAATTGGCAAACATTTAGGCTGCCTTCCAATGAGAGATATTACATTTTTTTAGATTTGGCAACGGCAGTTTGGTGCAGGAGCTGGGCTATGAGGGATATGTGATTACTCGGTTTATTGACATTTATGTCTGAGTATGAAGCTTCGAATGTGTAAGTAGACCTAGGGTAGTAGAGTAAGGTTAATGTAGTTTCACTGAATTTCCCATTTTGTGGAAAACAATTGAAGGAAGAAATGAACAGACAAAATCTGTAATCTTTCTGTCAGTCATCAAGATTTACAGGATTCATTAATAAATTTATTATAGAGATGTCTTTTTCACACTAGTCCACGTTAAGGGCCAAGAGCCGCCAATTGAATAGCCGGCTGTAGAGCATAAAAACATTCCAAACAGCTTGGTCATCTCCAGTGACATAGGGAGCTTAGGCTTAGGCTTACCTTAGAGTGGAACAGATACTGATGTAACTGTTGATGGGAGTTAAGTCCATGAGAAAGTCTACACTAATGTGTCAGCTTCTATTACACAGGGTGGGATGGAGAGTATTGGGGGTTCTGAAACTGAATGGGATCTAGTGAAATGTGAAATAGGCCTGTTTGAGCAAAATATAATGTCTAGTAATGTCTTGAACTTTATTAAGAAGAGGAATGGGTAAAGGTTCAAGAAGACCAATTTCAATAATAATTATACAGCTACTATTCTATTTACCCACACATACTGGATGCACTAAATACCGCTGTGAATCCTTAATGCATGTATACAAATCTACAGATGCAAGGTTTTCGGGAACACCCTACAGGTTTAGGAACTGTAATTCTAAAGATGATATTTGAGATCGTTTAAGTTCTTTGTAAACGTGCAACGTTCATGTTCATAATTGGTGTTTAAAAAAATTATTTATTTATTTTTACTCCTATCTGGCCTCCAAATGTTTGAAACTTTTCAGAAGTGGTGACGTCTGTGGAATTTAAAGCAATTCAGTGATGTGATGGTAATTGCCAAGCCTCATGCTATGCTGCAGCTATGCTCTGGTTGATGCAGTTCTACTTGCCATATGATCAATTATTTTGTAATCTGGTTTTAAATTTAACTATTCAAAGTACTTTAGAACATTGCTCTGGATGAGGGTGTCTGCCTAATGCTGTAAATGTAAATGTAAACTATTCCCCTAGAGGGAGACAAAGTTATGGTCTTTTTTATTGTTTATAATAAATAATTAACAAATACAAATGTTTGACAAAGAAATAAAAGAAGTGTTTGTGTTCCTTTCTCTGGTCATTATGGTCATTGGATAAGAAAAGAAAAAAAACACTGCTTAGCCTTATTACTTCTTTTCCATAAAACTACTAATCTACAAATGTTTTAGCTAAACAAAACAAGAAATAAAACTGAGAAAAATCTTCTAAGACTTGTTACAACATTATAGAAGTGCCTCTCAGGATTGGGGTTTCCATCAGCTTTTGTCAAAGAAACAATAAACTGTTAGAAGTGAATTGTACATTTGTAAATGTTAACATCTGGAGATGAAATAAATAAATAAATACTGGCTGATACTTGATGCTGATCATATACTCACATTTGTTAGTAGGAAACAATAGCTATTAGCAAGTGTAACAACTCACAGGTATGAGATAAAAGGTCTATAAAACAGTTTGACTCTGGTCAAGTTTATTCTCGTCTGTTTTAGATCACAAAATATTCGATTCAATACCAGTTAAGCATTCTAGATTATGCATGTCATGAAGCAGACATTAATATTTGTCAGATCAGATTTAATTGTGGTTGATTTATTCCATTTCACAATTACAAATGTTGTTACAAATGTGACTGGTTTGTAAATGTGTTACTAATTGTTGTTGCAAATGTGACTGGTTATGTATTATTCAACTGTCTAAGAAGTCTGACAATAATCTACTTTTTACTTCACTATATGATAATACTTTTCTGGTGCCCTGTCAAATATTAACAAACAGGTAAATACCAATGACTTAAAATGCCTTAGCCATTATATCATGGCTATGTGTTACAATTAAGAACTTTCATTGTTGCTTTGATACAGATTTCCATTAAATGTCCTTAATGAAAATCTGTATCAAGCATAAACATACTTAATTGTAACACACAGCCTTGAGACACATAGTATTTGCACTATACATCTCATGTATTTGATCTAATCTGTCCAAACCCATACCCACTCTCTCTCTCTCTCTCTCTCTCTCTCTCTCGTACAAGCAAAAATTGCGTAGTCTTTCAAGACAAACAGATAAAAAAACCACACACACACACTTTGGGGTCTGATCTTTTTTGGGGGGCGAAGAGGAGGAGGAGTAGGAGGTGGTGGTGGTGGGGGTTGTTTTATCCGACATTTGAAAGTAGAGCTCTAAAGAAACCAAGTAGGTTAAAAGGAGATCAGTTTCAGAAAAAGACTCCATACTGCATAAGCTGACACAATTCATGAATTGTAGCAGTGTTCAATAAAATCTAAAGAAAACCCTACCCCCCAAAAACTTTGTTTTATCTTTGTATATCTTTTTTGCTTTCTCTCTCTCTCTCTCTCTCTCTCTCTCTCTCTCTCTCTCTCTCTCTCTCTCTCTCTCTCTCTCACACACACACACACACACACACACACACACAATGCCTTAGACTGCCTTTGGCAGATCAGATTCTGTGTCCCCAGCACACACACATACTTTTCTGACTAAAACACACAAACACTCTCTCACTTGATGCTGAGCAACAGCTATCACTGGCAGAGTGCATACTGGGTGTCTCTGATGTAATCCTTTCTAGCTTCCACCATCTCCTCAGCCCTGCTACACCTCCCACAACCCAACTTCGCTTAAAAACGCCCAAAAAAAAGGATGACTCTCACTCTCTGAGCAACCCAGGCAGAAAGGGTCAGAGCAAATGCCATTTCATCTATTTTTATAGCATTGACTGTGTGGGGGAAAAGAATGGGTAGTTTGTTTTTATCTCCTTCTGTTCAGACTGATACCAGACACTTAAATTGACAGGTAAGGCTGACTTAATTGTTTCAAAATGTTTCCAAGCTGCAGTGGCAATTACTATATTGAAAATTTTTTTTTTTTTTTTTTAAACAAAAAAGATCCGGTACTGAAGTGCACATGTTGCACTAGTAATCTACCATGTGTGAAGACAATGACTTTAATTGTGTGTTCATTAAGGAACTTAGGGTTCTAATCTGGTGACTTTTGAACTTAGCCCTGATGAGATGAAGGGTACTCGCTTTACTCTGGATACAAACCTCCTTATTCAGGCCAGTACTCTGTGTTCTCCGCCTCCTTTGTTTACCACGGCTCATAGGGGTTTCTAATATCAATAGGTGCAGTTTACTCGTTAGAACTCTGGGAGAGTGGCTGCCTATTAAGTAGGGACGGATTGACTAAAGAAGGAGTAGAGTTTATTTATTTATTTATTTATTTATTTTTTTTTTTTTTAGAGTAACCAAGGAGAGGTGGATAGTGGTGGGCTGAGTGCACTGGGTTGTCTTACAAAACTGTCTAATCATATGGGACTATGCCTGGCAAAAGCTTGGCCTTAGGTCATTGCTCTTCTCTCTGTTATTTAAAGTCATCTGTTACAGCCTAAAACCCCTAAATAACACAACACACACATACACTTGCATGTCTTTGTGTACAGTATATATACAATGGCTTATCACGTTTTACCTTTTCTTAACAATGCTTTCAGTTTCAAGTCCAAATGAACGTTGAACATGAAAAATCCTATAGTAATAAGTAATATACTAAATTATGAACTAAAGCCAAAACCCTAATAGACAGAAAACATTTGAAAGTCACAAGAAATCAGCAGCAGTAAAGATAACTTCTTAAATTAGTTAGCCGATTAGCTGATTACATTGTCTAAGCTTAAAATATAATGATATGCCTACCTGCCCTTATTTGTCCAATGTTTGCCCAACACATACAGCTCTGTATAGACAGTTGTTACCTAAATAGAATTATGAACTATTTTAAAGTGTTTTAGCAAAATGTTCTCAGAAATATTGCAATAACCTTATGATTAAAATATGATATTTTTTTTAATATCTGTTTGCTGTGGCCAGACCATAGAGATATTGCTAGTCTTTCAGATCCCGTATCAAAATTACATCAACATGCCGTAAAAGAAACACGATTCCAATAACAAAATTAAAGCAATAGCTAAAGAAACATTGTTTTCATGAGTGAACATTGTTTCATGGCGTTTCAAATAACACTAAACTAACAAACATTTGACAGCTTTGACATGAAGCAATTCATGAAATTTATTTATTTATTTATTTATTTATTTATTTATTTATTTATTTATTTATTTATTATAAAAGTACTACCTATATTTGCCATCTACTCATCTTACAGTATATGATGACTGGCCTATCTCCTCCTGCCAACCCTTACTTTATTTCTCGACCCATCTACTCTAAACGAGCCTTTGATGAGGAACATGAGAAGCTGTTGCTGGAAAGCAGGACCTTCAAGGAGAAACTCACCACTTCCTGCAGGTGATATTCTGCTTCTGCGGTTTCTTGATGTAAAATGCTTGAGTATGGCTTAGTTTTTAAGTGAACTTGTGTTCAAACTTTTCTGGAGCTCATAGAGATTAATTTTATTAACCTAATGCAACTATGCAAATATTGAGCACATATATAGCTAAATATATATTATTATATCAATTAATTACTTACTGTAGTAAAATGAAGTTAGATTCAAGTAGGCATTAGTTAGAAACTATAAAAACTAATATAATAACTTGACAGTAACAGCCCCAAGTCATGTGCCACACTTTAAGAAGCACTGCTGTTACCATTCAACAAGACAGTTTGTATGTCTCATTGTACACCTTACAGATGCTCTAGCAGCAAGGTCAAACCTGCTCTTAAGGGACTTTTCCCAATCCTGGATTGGCTGCTCAAGTATCCAGTAAAGCTGTGGCTTGCTAGTGATATCATATCAGGAGCCAGCACAGGGTTAGTGTGCTGTTTACAAGGTAAGTAAATCTTTATCAATGCAATCTAAATCGAACACTGATGTTTGTTGTAAACCTCAGAGTGTTTAGTGTTTTTGTTCTCTCTAGGCTTGGCTTATGCATTGCTGGTGTCTGTTGGTCCTGTATATGGTCTCTATGCTGCTTTCTTCCCAATCCTGACCTATTTTTTTCTGGGAACCTCTCGACACATATCAGTGGGTAGGTATTAGTGGGTTTACTCTCAAGAATAAAAATATACATGTATAACATTTTTCAGGGTTCTGTATTGTGAAGCCACTGAGGCACTATATACAGTATTGCATCTGAGTGAGATTTACTTTAAAACATTTATAAATACTTGTGCAGATGGTTGATTCTTTCCCTTTGATCATGGACAGGTCCATTTCCAGTTACCTGCCTGATGGTGGGCTCTACGGTTTTGACTCTTGCTCCTGATGAGCAGTTCATTCGACCTGGAAATGGGAGCACTATAAATGGGTCATGGGTGGGCACAGAGGAAGTGGATGTTAATGCAATGGAAGCCAAAAGAATTGTAATAGCCTCGACTATGACTGTACTAATTGGATTGTTCCAGGTAGGGTTTAACTTTGTTATTAATCCAGTAATGAAAAAGATTTCCAAAATAATATCCGCTGCTATAAAATACAAACAATTCTTTAAATACCAAAGAATGGATGGGTGACAAGATAAACCGGCTAATTAAATAGCAGCACATTATGGAAACAATATGAATCATGAAAAATCTATTTAACAAAATAATTCCCAATATCGATTATAGGATAAGATGTTTTAATCTGTATTTAAAACAACTATTGATTTGCTCTACCTAATATTCTCTGAACGATTTTACCAGACTTTACACATAATGTAAGAAACCATCCACCTGCAGAGTCTGCCTCAGCTATACTATTACAGGAGCTCAGTATGCTACTGTACAGTATATCAGAGCTAAACTGGAGTTTTGAGCATTCTGAGAAGGACACTGTAGTCAATGTGAAACTTAATCAGCAGGCAGTGTTGAATGAATACGACTGAGAAAGTGCACTTTGATTTCCATTTGCTGGTAAAGACAGACTGCTGAATTGTATACTTTTCATAAGCAATCAAATGGCCATAAGGTGGCAACAAGGAACCAACCATCATTAAAATACATTACAATAGTCCAGTCTAGAATATGTGAAAGCATGGAAGTTCATCATTGCCTTTTACAGTTAGCATATGATAATCAGAAGCTTTAGAGTTTACATCAGAACCAAATGATAAACCAGCATCTAGGGTTATAACAAGATTCTTTTTAATTTTGGCTTTACAAAAAAATCCACAGTCTTGTTGTGTCAAAGTTTGTACCCAACATTAATATTACTGTTTGACAAAATACAGAAAAAAGATGTTTCTATTCATTCATTGTTTTTTATACAGTCTTTGATTTTGTGTAGCTCTGTGTAGCTTTGACAAATCTCTATTTGAACTAATCATATGTTAACAATCTATCCAGTACAACATCTTGGTCAATAGTGCACATGGTGCACCCAAGTCCAGCAGAAAAGAAAAACATACTGGCAATCAGAGGGAAGCAAGGACCACTTTAGTCAGTTTATTTTGTACAATGATTGAAATTCTTACTTAGAAAGAAACAAAGCAGGTAGAATAGCAACATCTTAAATGTGTTTTATAATGGAGTGGCTTAAACGCTCTCCTAAAACACTTTGGGATATAACCCACATGTTTGTTGCCATATGTTATTTATATCATGTTCAACTTTATGCAAAATAATAATCAAATGTTGGATCATTTTTATTTTTTCCAGTTGGCAATGGGAATGCTCCATGTGGGCTTTTTGGTGCGCTACCTGTCTGATCCACTGGTAGGAGGCTTTACCACAGCGGCTGCTTTCCATGTGTTTATCTCTCAACTCAAAATGGTTGTGTCTGTTCCCACCCACAGTCACAATGGCTTCTTCTCAATTGCCTATGTGAGTGGCTTACTGTCAGCCGTTGGCACTTCAAGGTTCATGAAAAACACTTGCTTTAAATGATTTCACATTTCCCAAACTTACTGTACTTCAGCTGGATGCTGCTTCTGATTAATCTCTATAACAAAACTGACACAAATATCACAGAAGTGATGCAATTAGCTAACCATTAAGACTGAAAGCAGTCAAGAGTGATAAGAATGTAATATATTTATGTCATGTGTATTTAAAAATGTATTCTTTTTCTGTTATTTTTCTGTAGAATCTCAGTGATGTGTTTCGCAATATTAAGCAAACCAATGTGGCTGACCTGGTTGCTGGTTTACTGGCCATAATTATGGTGGTGGTAGTAAAAGAGATCAACACCAAATTTCAGCATAAGATTCCAGTGCCAGTCCCCATTGAAGTGATTGTGGTCTGTATCTGCATTTTCTGACATAAACAGCTCTTTGTCTGCATTACATTTTCTGTTCTATTAAATAGTTCAAGTAATAAGCAGTATTAAACAGTTTTAAGTTGATATAAGGCAAATAATTAACAAGTGTCAATATATTTATTAAATGGAATAATTATTACATTGCTTCCCAATATAATATTCTATAGGGTCAAAAGTCTTTGGATACCAGTTGATCACACCCATATGTGGTTCTTCCACAAACTTTGCACCCTTTCACTGTGCTTAACAATACTAATGCTTTTGTGACTGTCAGCAAGTTACAGCCATCTACAGCCATGCTCCAAAATTTACTGAAAAGAGTAGGTGTGATATTTAAGTGTCCTCAAACCTTTGACCTTGTAGTGTACTATATGTCAGTGATCGTTTCCCTTTCTTTATCGGAAGTAAGCTGTAATGTGATGTGCTGAAAACCATAATATAGAGCGATATTGTCTCATTTCTAATATTAATTTAATTTAGCTCTGGTTTCTATATTAATAACATTATGTTGAAGAAAATATTTGTTGCTTTCAAAAACATGTTAAACCATGTTAAATCTTTCATAGACAGTGATTGCTACAGGAATCTCCTATGCAGTGGATCTTAAATCCCACTATGGGGCCAATATTGTTGACAGTATTCCAAGAGGGTGAGGGCACTTTCTAAGAAATTTCCACAATATCAGAGCTTCTGTGCAGAGTTATACTAACACTCATGATATTTGTATTGAGATTCTATTAAATTATTTAGCAGAGACCAATAAAAGTGAAACATTAACATAAAACACAATTGTTGCAACAAATTGAGAAATCAAATAAAAAAAGAAAAAGAGATAGAATGTGAGATTAATTCAATTCTATTTTATTCAAATTAGTGGGGTAGGTCAAAGGATAGATAAATGCATGTTTGTGTCAACAGGTTTGTTCCAGCACACTTTCCAAGTATAGAGCTCTTTGGAGATATTGTGGGCTCCAGTTTTTCTACTGCAGTGGTGGGATATGCTGTATCAGTATCAGTGGCTAAAGTCTATGCATCAAAGCATGATTATAAAATTGATGGTAATCAGGTAGGTGTTAAAATCTTCAGTCATGCAAATGTGTTTGCATTTGTAAGAAATGTAATGACTAATGAAAGCAAGTGTGTGTGTGTGTGTGTGTATGTGTGTGTGTGTGTGTGTGTGTGTGACTTGTTTAAGAAAGAATATTTTTAGAAATGTAATAAGACAGGAGCCATTTAAACAGGAGCTCTTACACATGATGAAGGAAACCTTCATGAACTAAAAGAGAGATTGATCTGACTGACCTTACATGGGTCACAATAACTTGCTAGAACAGAGATAAAAGGCTGGCAAAAGTCTTATTACTCTCATGTTCTGGAATGTAGAGCTAACCTACAGTACTTTTGCATTCGTTTCCAACAGGAATTAATAGCCTTTGGAATTAGCAACATTTTCTGTGGCTGTTTCTCAGGCTTTGTTGCTACCACTGCACTCTCCCGTACAGCAATCCAGGAGGGCACAGGGGGCAAGACGCAGGTATCCCCCCCATATCCCTCTCTCTCTCTCTCTCTCTCTCTCTCTCTCTCTCTCTCTCTCTCTCTGATATTTTCATCTGTTTTTGTTTTAGGTGGCAGGGTTAATCTCAGCTCTGATGATGCTTATAGTAATTATGGGCCTAGGGCCTCTACTGCAACCACTGCAGAAGGTAGGATGGGCATAATATCTATGGACTTCTTTCTTACTTTCTTCCTTACATCCAAGGAAGTTTTTCCTTGCCACTGCTGCCGGATAAGCGGTAGAAGATGAATGAATGAATGAATGAATGAAGGACATATTGCATGTATAGCTACTATGGAATATTATTAAAATACTGAAAATTAATTTACAAAGACATTATGTACATTTACTTACAATAATGCTTTTAGATATATAGTAACTATTCTCCATTTCTGGCTTTCAGTCAGTGTTGGCTGGTATAGTCATTGCAAACCTGAAGGGTATGTTCATGCAACTCAAAGATGTGCCCATACTGTGGAGACAGAACAGGACAGACTGTGTAAGTAACATACAGTACACATATTATAGACCTCTGTTTATTGAATTATCAGTGAATTAATATCAATTAAAAACATTGACAACACTTTTTGAGGTGTTTTATGAGTCATTTTAGGAAAGGTGCAGGATTGAAAAAGTCTATTTTGGCATAAAGATTAAAAAACAAACAAACAAACAGACAAACAAACAAACAAACAAATAAATAAATAAACAGTTTTTACAGTTGTCTCCATTTATGTATTATAAATTATAATACTGTGTTATCTTAAAATCTATAGTGCATGTCTGTTATAAGATATTGAAGGTAGCTCTGCTGGGAATGTGACTAAACTGGTGTAATATTACTATAGACTCATATTACTGGTTATATACTTAATTCCCTGCAGCTAATTTGCATGTTTATATGCAATAACATTGCATGGTGGGGCTGGGAGTAAGTTAAGGGATGAGTACTAATCATATGCTTACTTTTTAACAGTATATTTGGGTGTTTACATGCATTGCCTGCATCTTGCTGGGGTTGGATGTGGGTTTGCTGACTGGCATAGTGTTTGAGCTTGGAACAGTGGTGATCAGGACACAGTTGTAAGTAACCTGTATTCGGAGATTAAAAGAAAAGATATTATGAATTGCAAATGTACTTATTACTATGAGTAACATGTCCGAAATTACCTTTATGTCTAAAGTTTTCGCAATATATTGTAATCTAGCCCTTCCTGTTCGACCCTTGGGAATATACCAGACACTGACATCTACAAGAATATGAAAGACTACAAAAATGTAAGAAAATACTAACTGGAATAATATTATCAATAGCATAAATTTGCAAATGCAAATTTCCATTTCAAAATGATTGTTTTCTTTTCAGATTAATGGAATTTCTGGAATAAAGATTTTCAAATGCAACTCACCCATATATTTTGCCAACATTGACTATTTCAAAGAGCAGTTACGAGATGCTGTAAGTTGCAGATTATATGTTTTCATTTAAACAAACAGGTTGTAAAAAAGGTTTTATAAATTACAGAACTGTATTGGTAATACCATTTGATTTACATTATCTTTGCTTTCACAGACTGTAATAATTTATGTGTAATTACTTATGTCCATGTTAATGCATGACAGGTGGGATTTGATGCTGTGCAGGTCTTCAAGAAGAGAAACAAAGCATTAAAAAAGATTCACAAACTAGTTAAAAAGGGAACTCTGAAAGTCACTGAGGTACACAAACAGAAAAGGATGTGGATATCATAGATATAGTGTATTGCATTTTATTATTTGTTAATACATACACAAGTTTAAGGAAAATCCTCACCATATGAATAAATTAAATTAATATAAGTTAAAATATTTAAAATAAAATTATATTTGTCTAAAGCTTAAATCTTGTGAAATCTTAACTCCTATTTAAATCTCATGTTACAGAGTGGCTTGGTGTCAGTTGACCCTCTAGGTGTGGTTAATGAGGGGTTTGAGAGTAAGCGAGACCCCGAGCAGGTGGAACATGGACCACAGCAGGAAGTGAAGAATGAAGCTCAAAGAGATGTGGATGTGGAGGTGCAAGTGGATTGGACGGCTGCACTGCCAGTAAATGTCACAGTCCCTAAAGTCAACATCCACAGCTTGGTGATGGACTTCACTGCAGTCTCCTTCCTGGATGTGATGGCTGCAAAGTCCCTCAAACTGGTGGGTTTTGATATGTCAATAATTTGTATTTATTTCTCTTTTCTCTTTTCAAAAATAAAATTACGTAGATACTTCAGAGGGCAGATAACCAGTAAGCATTTTAATGGAGAAATATTTTTATTTATTTATTTATTTATTTATTTTAATTCTAATATTTACTTAGCCCAGAATTCATTTGGAATATTCATCTGGACAGTTTCAATTATTAAAGAATGACAAACTGAACGTTTTATCTAAAGAGTAAGAGGGACATGTTTTGTTTTTTGCACTTATGGTATAACAACAGTAAACAGGTGTTCCCATTCCAGTATCTCTTTAGTGCTCTATTAAAATTACAAAAAGACAAAAAACTTTATGTGTGACAAAACCTAATGAAAAAGATTTACCTCTGACCTACAACGCACTAACACTGGAGACTAGAGATTCTCCTCAAGGTTGCATGTTGTTGTTACATGAAAAGAACAAGTTACATTAATCTAACGTGAGCATTGCTGTAGAAGATTAATTCAACGACGCTGTGGAACAATCTGCATTCATAAGCGGAACGTATTGCCACACTCTAGATGAATCACATCACCAAATCATTTGTATTTAGCATTATATCGAGTACGCACGCAGTAAAGATTTGCACCTGTATTATACAATGAATGTCAGAGTTAGATAGTACAGCATTGTAAGCAACACTGTACTGGTGTATGGAATGTTATCAGATAACAACCGTATCATTCATCATGAACTTTGTGCATTTATTGATAGGTCTCACTGCCTTGTATTGGTCAGTGATGAATCATCTCTTTGTGCTTCACAGGTCATAAAGGAATTTATACGTATTGGCGTCAACGTCTATATTGCCGGCTGTGATGGTGTGACTTGTGTCAAATCACACACGACTGTAGATAAGCATAACATAACTTTACATAATAACCCTTGCATATATTTCACTGTAGATCCATAATCTAATAAATAAGTAAGAATAGATCATTTCACTATTATAATAGAAATTTATCCAGGCAGTTTTGAAACAGCATGCCTTTCTCTAATAGGAGTTAAACAAGTGTTGGCAGTAATAAAAGGCAAGGCATGCTGTTACTTCAATCTGTAAGTATTTGGTGTTTCAGATGAGACAGTCAGGAGGATGGAGTCCCTGTGTTTCTTTGATGATTTGGTGACCAGAGACCTACTCTTTCTCTCTGTCCATGATGCCATCCTTTTTATTAAGCTGGACACCTCAAGAGGGATTATATCAGACCCAATAGCAGATAAGGTAGGCTGTAAATATTTAAAAGGATCCTTGCAGGATAAATGCTAAGAGCTTTTGTAAAAACAAAAAAATAAAATTTTTGTTTAATATATTTAAATAATAAAATGTATATATTTAAATATATTATAAATATAAACAATTAAATGTATTTAAGAATTATTTTTATATAGTGCTTTAGGAAAGCTTTGGCATCTTTATATGTATTGATAGCTATACCTAAGCCGTGCTTGCCTGAATTATTGGTTGTTTAATAAGACTGATATTTTAACTATATGCCTAGATATCACAAATGCAGGATGACAAGGCACCACCACCGTTCACTGAAGATGAAAACCAGATTGAGACCTATGACAACCAGCACCTGGTGAGCATTAGTTCTTAATCTCATATTACTGACTTTGACAAACTATTAATCAATTCCTCTCTTCGTCATCACAGGCTATTCATGAACTCTCAGTCTGAGTATAAGTAAATTGATTGAGTTGTTGGACTCATTGCAAAGAATGTGCGCTGGTCCTCCTGTCCGAATGCGAGGAGACGGACCGAGGACCTTAAATGACCCCAGGAGAAGTGACTGGACCATTTCTCTGTATATGTGTAACCACACAATACAAAGCAGTAAATAATGTAAGAATGTGAAAAAAATATTTTAGCCACATAGAACTTTTAGTGATTAAAATCATCATTTTTGAATTTGGTAATAAAGATTAAATTCGAATTGTTATGTTGTCATGTTATGTTGTCCTCTGTGTGCTTTTAGAAGGAGATTAAAATGAAATGTTACAAATGTACTGTACATATTGTCAATGACATTCACAGTATTAAGGCTTGCTTTGGTAAAATTCCTGATATAATAATTGTACATACAAAGAATCATTGTGTGTCCATGCTACAAATTAGTTATATTTGTTTTACACTAGTGTTTCCAATATATGCCATAAAAGTAACCAGTGAGGCAGTGTTACAAGTAAGAAAGCCATTTATTTAACTAAATTTCCCATTTATCAAATTATAACTTTTCAAATCTTCAAACTATATTCATCTCAACTGTTTTTTTGGTTGCTAAATTTAATTTTGGTGTCATTGTGCCACATATTAGTCTTCAAGGGCACAAACATGAGAACAATGGATAAATCCTAGATTATTTACATAAACAATAATTATATGTATTAGTATCCACATAAATTAAAGGATTTTTTGGCCATTATATTCTCTGTATGACTCATGAGATCTAGTTTTTGATTATCAGAGAGGACTAGCATGGATTTTAGACATGTGTGCAATGTGTACTACAATTTGTTACAATAAAGCACTTGTGTTCCTTGTGACATTCTTCTGCTGGCTACTCTGAAGGTCTCGTGTGAAAAGTTAAAGTTACTCAAAACATTAATCACACAAGCAAACACACATGAGCTATCGTTTGCGCTCTCTCTCTCTCTCTCTCTCTCTCTCTCTCTCTCTCTCTCTCTCTCTCTCTCTCTCTCTCTCTCACACACACACACACACACACACACACACATACACACATACTTTAATGCTAGACCAGGTATACTTTTAAATATACCTGGCCCAACTTCACTGCCTCACTCTTGGTGGAAGGTAAGTCACAGATGTTGTAATATTGAATCGTTGCAAAAGACCATAGCAGTGGGTACAGTAGGTTGGAGCTACCTGCAGAACATAAAAAAACTATTTTAAGCTGTTTTTAGAATTGAAGAAGTATTTTCTGGTGCTACAGTCTGTAGCATGTTACGTACATATTGACCTTTTCCAATCTTTATTGCATCAATCATGTGGTAATACAAAAAAAAGTCTCCTAATATGTCTCATAAATGTTCCTAGCTAAATGTGTGAATTATTACGGTGAAAGCAATACATACTGATTATTTATTCACTATTAATAGTACTATAATGATAGATTTGACTAAACTCTATGCTAAATTAAGCATGCTGTAAATATGAATACTTAACTCTTTATGATTAGTGGAATGTTAAACTCTGTCTGATTATCACCAGCAGGTAGATAAAGAATATGGCTCTGTCATTATAGTTGGTTGTTAATAACTGGTTATAAAATGTTATCTTCTGTATCCAAATAAAATAAGTTACATTTTATTACAGTTAAATATTTATAGGTTTTAAGGTCAAGCCCTGCAAATACAGTCTGACACATTAAGACCTTGTATATTTATTAGTAATGGAAAATATTGCCAAATAGAAAGTAGGTAACTTTTGAGCCTTACCGCTACGCACTGCTTTACAACACCCTTTCATAATCAGACTAAATGACGTTACATCCACCTCAATCTCCAATCTAGTGATATCAGAGCTGTGATATGAGAGAGAGTCAGTAAAGAATACAAATATGGATTTATTTGAATGTAGAGGTTCATTCAGAAAGAACAAGGCAGTAACTTACTTCAAAATAAATTGAGATTTTAAACAAAATAATTGAGTAAATGAAAAGTAAGTGAAATGATATTCAATCCAGGACATCTAAATAAATAACACGGAGATTTGTGATGAATGCTGCTCTGAATATAAGAAAATAGAAGGAATTACTACTGGGAAATCACTGCCTGTAAAACATATCTTGTGTAAATTAAGAGATATTTAGATTTTCCCTCTCACTTTCCTTTGTAGATAGGCATGTTTATCATCCAGTTAAGGATACATATTATCAGTTGTGGGTAGGACCCGAAGAATGGAATAGAGACAGTTATGTTAAAGATTAAAGTTTTACCAAACTGAAGGGCTAAATTCGTTGTTATGGTTCTGTATATGGCTATGTATAAGGTAAAACATTCTTAGGATGCTTTCAAAAATTGCAGCCCACTTCCTCTGAGCCAAAAAAAGAACACTAGTTATGTGGTTCAGAGGTTTTTGAAACAAAAAAATGCTGTGGGTCTGAGAACTGGGTTTAAAAAGTAATAAACAACAATATTACAGAATTACACCTTTAACATAAGGTTACAACATAAGTTGTAACATAACACACTCACAACATTTATTATTCATACAATACCTGCTCTGTACAAGAAAAGAGATGTCTTGTTTCAAAGAATGGATAAAGTATGAGTGGTATCCCAAAAAAAGAAAAAAAAAAAAAACGACAACTATAAGGGGCTTTATCTAAAAGAGCAATGGTCAAGGGGATATAAAGATGATAAAGAAAGACCAATCGTTAATAATTACAAACACTGGAAGAGCTTTATATAGGGGAGTGTTTAGGATGATCTCAGTTAAACCCAGTTCTTTCTTTCAGGATGGCGCTGTAACAAAGAAGAATGAGTACTGTATACCAGAGACTATAATATAGAAGTAGGATTTCAAAGTATTTCAGGTAGACTCTTAGATAGGGTTGTTCAAGGATTTTAAGGGTGCATTAAATAATTGTGTACAAAGTTTTTTTTAAATGTTTTATTTTGCAATTATTTCTAGGTGTGCTCATTTCAAGGATTCTTCTTGGACATTTTAAGGGGTCCTACTGAGGGTCAATTGAAATTTTCCAGTGTGCAGCGTCAGAATATTTCAGGTGGGCTTTACATTTCACTAGAGATATCCTTTTATAATCCTATTTTTTTACGTAATTGGCATACAGATAGTGTAAGACTAACCATTAATAAGCAATAGTTAAAAAACTTTATATGTTGTTCTGTGCTGGATAATTTGTACTGAACATTGCCTGTTGTCTTTTTTGTGGTTGATGTGGTCAAAGGAATACACTTCTGCACTAGCACTTACAATGAGATAAAAGACATAAGACATATATAATACAGACCAGACATAATACATAATACACATAATGTAGTTAAACTACCTTATGACAAGGCTACATCTTTGTTGTATTGACTGTTTATCAAAGGACTCTAGGATTAAAGGGAAAATCATCTGAGACTGATGGTTAGCAGAAGTGCTTTTGAATGTTCTGTTCATCTAAAGGTGATTTGAAAAGAGAGTCTGGCTAACCTAATTATGAAGCATGATCAGGAAGCAAACCAAATGCAAAATTAAATATCATTTGTTTTTGTTTGTCTATTTTAAAAGCCCTAAATAGATAAAGACAAAATCTAGAATCTTTTACACTGTGGTTCACAAAACCACAGCAGATATGTGTACGTCTTGAGAAAACATGCTCATACAAATGTTTTTTTTGTTAACTCATGCTGAGGTAAATGCAGTTAAACATGCTGATATGGCCAGAACATAAAACAGCCTTTAGTAGCAGTACAGAGGTACTTCTATAAGTTTGTGTGTCCTTAGCTGTGTTGTCCAATAACGAGAAGTCCTTTCCTGAAACAGAATTGCAGTGGGATTCACTTCCGAACACTTTTTAAAGACACAATGATGCAGTATGTGGTGTCCAGACCACTTTACACAGAAGATGACTTTACAGATGAGCATGAGAAAGTCTGTCGACAACACAAGACAACACTCGGCCATGTTAAAGAATACTTCACGTAAGCCTGAATTGTTTTTTGTATTTCACTGATTTACTCTACTATACTCTTTTGATATTGTATGAAAGTGTACTATGGATATATAATTACATTATGTGTTTCACGGAACAAATTTGATACACTTTGTATGTATTTGTGTTTATCTTTGTGTGTGTGTGTGTGTGTTTGTGTGGTGATACAGTTGCAACTCAGAACGTGCAAAGAATGCAGCTTTGTCTTTGCTGCCAATCATTGGATGGATGAAAATGTACAATATCAAAGAATGGATACTGGGTGATATTGTATCTGGAGTGAGCACTGGGCTGGTGGCTGTACTGCAAGGTAAAACTGTCTCCAAATAAATATTGTCCTGTAACAAATTGAAAATTCAAATTACATTTATTTGTATAGTACTTTTAACAATTCACATTGTCTCAAACCAATGAAAAAAATGATTCCAGCCGATTCCAAAATTTGTCAATGGAATTCAAAATAAGTTTCTTTTTCAAAGAAACCTTAACATAAATGATCATGAGACCCTAATAAATGTGATTCTTAATACATATTCTTAAATATTTGAAAAATTGACTGACTGAAAGATTTGTTAATAGTGTCTCTCATAACTCAGTCCACAGGGAAGCTAATAAATGTGAAATAGTGGTTCATATAATTAAGTATATTTTAATCTATTCTTTTCTAAGGACTGGCATACAGCTTACTAGCATCTCTTCCTGCCTGGTATGGATTGTATGCTGCCTTTTTCCCTGTAATCATATACTTTTTCTTTGGAACTTCTAGACACATCTCTGTGGGTGAGTTACCATCTTTACAATTTCTTTTTACCATTTTAGTATTGAAAATGTGATTAAGATATGCATGACTTAAAGTGGAATAATTCAGAGGGGGACTTAGTAGTACAGTCCCAATAAAGGGTGTTATGCTTTGGTGTTGTACTGGGTATAAATGTAGAAATATACCTGAAGATAACCTTTGTCTATTACATCAACAACATAAAACAAGAAGTGCTTATGCAACCGTTATCTTCTGTGATTTGCGGTGGCCATAAAATACAAACAAAATGTTACACATATAAAGAATGAGAGATTATTAAAGCAAAAGGAATATAATGTCAATGCATCCAATGTGGAAATATAACGGAATAAAAATATAAATTTTATGTCCAATGCATATAATTTCAGATGCCAAAATATAGATACCAATATTTAGATGTTTTTGTGTTTCTAAAAATGTGAAGTCATCATGGAAAGCAAAACTAACAAGAACTGAATCCTGTTCTGGATTCCCGAAGCTTGCTCTTTGATTTCTTCTGATCCAAACACGGACCCAATGCTGACTGTATCTGGCTCTGAGGAGCTGTATGCAGGTGTATCAGCAGAACAGCTCCCTCAGTCCACTGTATTTGAGGAGCTGCTTGAGATTGTGATTCATTAGCTTAATTCATTATGGCCAAACAAGCAGTGAGTGGTTGCATTTTCAAAGCTAGATAACCTCTTCCTCACCAGTGGCCTAGATCAACCTCCCTGCAGAAAATCTCCAGTTCTTCCATGACCTCCACAACACAGTGGAAAGAATTTTAAATAATCTGTACATGGCTCATGTGCACACCATGTCAACATGCTGTCCAAGCCATACAGAGATCCAGCTCTGGGTCAAACTAATATGCCTGAAGGCAATTTACATTCTTGGGCTTCCAAATTTGGGAGCAGATATCCTGTTAAGGCAGGGGCTGAGGGCTGGGGAATGGCACCTCCACCTGCAGGTGGGAGAACCCATAGGGCAGAGGTATGGCTGAACAGAAGTGGACTTGTTCACCTCCAAGATGTTGATCTACTGTCCCTTATTGTTTGCCCTCACACCTCCAGCTCTTCTGTGGCTGTATGCCTTTCCTCTCATAGCTCTGCTTCCAGGAGTTCCAGAGCTACAAACAAATTCTATCACCTTAAATGGTGTCTCTTTAATTGTGGAATGGTTAAAGCTATTCTGCACCCCAGACCGGACTACATTCTGAAGGTGCCTTCTGTGACTGGCCATCTGGTCATCTTGAAAGCCTTTCCTCCGCCTCATGTATCCTTGTAGCAAGGTAGTCTTCATCTACTTTGTCCAGTCCAGACTCTTATGCTCTACATCCACCACTCAGACCAGTGTCATAGCAGCATTTGATATTGATGTTTTCATAGCCACAAAACGGAACTGAGTAAGGTAAAGAGAGTCTGTGTTGTTTTGCCACACTTTGTGCATGTCTTCTGTCAGACATCTAGAATCTGGGGATATTATGTAGCCTGACCTCATGTTGGCCAACAGAATTGACGTGTTTCCATCCTTGCTTCAGATGCCACTCTCACATTCCTTGTTTTCTTTCTTTGGGAACTGCATAAATTATTACCCTTAGATTATATGTCTCTATTAATGAGCTGTTATTATGAAAATGGCAACAAACACATTGATATTTAATGCTACTGTTGGCTCCATGTTATAGACAATTCATAAGCTTCTGACCAGTCAGATTAAAGAATTCATATAAAGGTGCTGCCATGTTAACTGAGATATGTTAAATGCCCAGGTAATGATATTATGTTGTGCTTTACTACTAGTGATCTTACAGATTTAACCATTCCCTCCAACTGCATGTTTCCATGTCAGGAGCTTTTCCAGTCCTGAGTCTCATGATAGGGTCTGTAGTGACCAGGCTGGTACCTGATGATGGTCCTCCAGCCAACATCACAGGCTTTGATGGGCTTACAATGGACCAGCAAAGAGCCATAGTGTCTGCCTCACTTACCTTTCTAATTGGCATTTTCCAGGTATTCCTCATCATGTCATAATCTTTAGCTATTGCAGCTCTGTGTTACCTACTTATAGAAAAAAATATCAGCTGAACTGTAGTACTGATACTGTAACTGAAATTGCAAAATGTAGTTACATTTTTAGCTATTTATGAAGACTGATTGTCATCTAAATGTGATTTCTCTTTTGCTCTTTAACACCCAGCTTGGCATGGGGTTGCTGCAGATTGGATTCATAGTCATTTATCTGTCTGATACTCTGGTGTCTGGGTTCACTACTGCTGCTGCAGTCCACATCTTGGTGTCACAACTCAAATTTATTTTTGGGCTGAAGGTACCAGGCTTCAGTGGACCATTCGCCATTATAAAAGTAAGTTCAGCAGGTTCTTGTGTTTTTTTGTGTACTGTATAAGTTACAATTAAATGCAAATGACTGTACATGAAATATGCCACAAGACCTCAGACACCTTATCTCAGTTCGTTAGAAAAACATAATGTCACAGAATGATTGCAACTGTTCATTTGTGATCATACTGTCACTCCATTCATACTTAATTTTTTAGATTCTGGAGAAAACCTTTGGACAGATCACATCGACAAATGTCCATGATTTGGTGACGTCACTTGTGGTAATGATTGTTGTATTCATTGTGAAAGAACTCAATGAAAGATTCAAGAAAAAGCTTCCGGTCCCCATCCCAATAGAAGTCATCATGGTGAGTATAACTGGTTAATCAGTATATATAAAACAAAGCAATAGTGTTGTCATCTTGTGTTAATGTATGAATGAATTGCTGTTATTAATTTCTGAGTACAACTAATTACTGTTTTTTATTAAGTGATTAATCTGACAAATATGACTGCAGGAAGTGTTTTATTACCATATTGCGCAAAACGCTTTAAACCGTACATACAGAAAGATAAAGGTTCTAACCTAGTTGTCCTTTCACCAATTTAAGAAATTTATGTGGCACAATACTGCCACGGAGTTAAAACAATTCATCTGCCATTGTTTATTCATCATGAGACACAAAATAACTGAAGAGAAAACTTTCCTTCAAAAATACTCAATCCACTTTTAGTTGCATGTGTTAAAATTGAGAAAGGTCACAGTCTAACCTCTGGTTCGAGCTCTCTCAGCTTTTGTTTATGTGAATGGCAAACAGAGCTTACTTAAGTAGCAAATACTTATTAAAATTAAATTAAAATAATAGCATACAGATGGAAGAACTAACACGCAAAATGAAAGCATAAGGTCTGCATATTCTAGTACATTTAGTTAAGCCACGAGGAAATACAAACTTCTTGATACCAGTGTTAATCAACACACAAAATAAATAATACTCCAACCACATTCACAGCTCTCATTAAAGAAGTAGAACTTTGATAAAGAAGTAGAACTCTGATAAAAAAGTTTTTTTTTGAAAACATTATCAAAATCTTTTTAATTGGTGCTCAATGTGCTAAAAAGATAAGATTCTAATGCTGTACTTTTTGTTGTACTTGGCTTTTTTGTTAACCAACTTAATCATGCACCACCTTTCTGGTTTACCACCAGTGAAACTTTACCACCAGTGAAAATGTTTTCACGCTCTCACTTATGTTATCAAATCAATCAAGAAATTGTTGCAGTAAATAATTTTATTTATGTTCATATTTTGGATTTCCATGAGTAGAAATATTAACTCAACAATTTCCATTATTTTGCAGACTATCATTGCATGTGGAATATCTTATGCATACAATTTCAGAGACAATTTTGGAGTGGATGTTGTAGGAAAAATACCAGATGGGTAAGCAAGGAAATCATTAATAATTTTATATTTCATTTTTGAGAATGATCACAGAGAAGAATGAGAAGTATGACCACAACATATTTTCTCCTTCTACTAGATTTGAGCCACCACTTGCTCCTAATTTTCAGGTCTTTCAGGAGACGGCAGTAGATGCTTTCCCAATGTCTATAGTTGGTTTTGCTGTAGCTTTTGCTGTGGCTAAAGTCTATGCTGTCAAACATGACTATGTTATTGATGGAAACCAGGTGAGCTCCACTGTCATGTAGCTTGAAAGAAAATGGACAGCAAATAATACTGCATAGATTGAGTGTGTCTCTGGGTTATTTGATTGTCATGCAAGACTGACCTATTTACAGGAGCTCATAGCTTTTGGTGCAAGCAACATCTTTGGTGGAGCGTTCAAATCCCTGGCAGCTAGCACAGCTCTCTCCAGGAGTGCAGTACAGGAGAGCACAGGGGGCAAAACACAGGTACTGCCCTTTATAAACATACAGTATGACAAGTTTATCAGTTAAACATTTATCAGTTTTGTAGGTGGTATTTCTGTGTCTGTATTGTGTCATCATTTGAACAGAAATATATCAATACATGAACAATCATAATTAAGAGCACATAAGTATATACATTGCCATTGCAATGAAATTCTTTCTGAAGTATAAAATCTAAATATGTTAACAGAAATAATGCCCTCTAGGGTTGAGGTGAGTTATGTACAATTCTCCAGTGAAGTACAACAATAAATCTCACATGAAACGCATGTAATTACAGGAATAAACAATCTCTGTTGAATGGGTTAAGGGTGGAAATTTATATTAATATATACAGCCTATAAAAATGTGACCTACACTAAGGTGCCTTTAAAAAGTCCTATTTTTCCTTCTGTCAGATGATCTGAACCCATTTTAGTTGTGTCTATTGTGCAGTGACAACAGCAGACTACAGTTAAAAGTAACATTTTGTTATATATCAAAATATAACAAGTCTATTGTCATTTTCCAGGTTGCTGGTCTTCTGTCTGCAGTTATTGTCCTGGTAGTAACTCTGGCCATAGGGTTCTTGCTAGAGCCACTGCCGAAGGTAACCATCATGGTTAATCTACAGTTCTTAATGTGCAGTGCATCAGTTCCGTGTTCTGAGATTCAGTTAATGCCTCAGAGTGGTATGCTCTATAAATATGATATATCGTGTGTGTTTTGTAGTCAGTGCTAGGTGCAGTGGTAATAGTGAATCTGAAAGGGATGCTGATGCAGGTCTGTGAAGTCCCATACCTCTGGAAAAAGGATCGACCTGACTGTGTAAGAGACCACCATGTTTTCAATCAGCCTTTGAAATTTCCTAATAAATCAATGATATTAGCCCTTTGTCAGATAATCAAAATCCAGCCATAGCATGATGAGTATCATTTCCAGACAAAACCAATATACATGTTACTTACATTGTTGAATTTTGTTAGTTAGCTAGCTCATATTAGCCAAATTGACAGGATTTATGAGGGAATGCTTAAATCAAATAGTGAATAATGTTCACAACTAATGCTAGGTGGCTAACAAATGCTAAAGTGTCAGGATCTTTCAGAAAAATGTTTATAAACTACTCAGTTGTACTACTCAAAGATCTGGCCATCAGAATGTGGTCTGAAGTAAGATCCTTCACAGAAAACATGACTAAAGATTCCCAAAAGTGTAATATTCAGAACATTAGCTGGGAAATAGTGTTAATAACAGCAATAATTCATTTAAAAGACTGACAGAATTGTTGGTGAATAAAACTGTACTGCATTTTATAATAAAATACTTCTAATAAAATAGACTTCTGCAATGGCTTTTGTAATTATGTGCGCATTATTTAATTATGTGACCTCCCTCCATTCAGTTTGTTTGGGTTGTGACCTGTGTGGCCTCCATATTGCTGGGGCTAGATCTCGGCCTTGCTGTGGGACTCGGAGCAGAGATGATTGTTGTTGTCTTCAGGACTCAGTTGTGAGTCTGACTAAATGAAATAAATAAAATAAAAATTAATAACTGCAGAAACGTTTGGTTTAGATACTGAAAAGAGTAACAATATAAATCCTCTATTTCTAGTCCACACTGCTGTGTCCTAGCAAACATCGCTGGCACTGAAATTTACAGGAACCGCAAAGACTATGTCAATGTAAGTCACTCTTAATTACAGATTAATTACATACTGATTACAGTGCTGAAATATTCCACAGTCCCCCATTAAAGACAATAAAAATTGTAACCCTAAATCTGGTCTACTGTAGCTCAGTAGGAGAGTTAATGCACAATATGTGTTTATACTGTATGTGTATATTGTGTATACTGCACCTGCTCACCTAACTGAGAAAATATTTCTCATGCAAAATATAATCCTTTTTTTATTATTAACCCTACACAGATATATGAACCAGAGGGAGTGAAGATTTTCAGAATTCCTTCACCAATATTCTTTGCAAATATTGATTTCTTCAGAGACAAACTGATTGATGCTGTAAGTATTTATAAAATTAGAAGCTTGACTTTAATCCTAAAGTTCTGCAACAACAAGTACCTGCCTTGGTCAGTATAAAACAAAGTGGAGGCTTAAACACTTATGTGGCTCACAAAAAATCAGTCCAGAAGAAATTACACAGTTTGCGGGTTTGTTCTGCTGTGGTAATAAATACTCACACCTACCTATAGTGCCTCAATTCCTACAATGATTTACTTATTTGTTGCCAATTACGGGTGTAATGCCAATTGCTCCATAGTAATAAACAAACTATAAAGTGTTTTCCTTATCTTCATTCTTTTTAATGTTAATTTAGTTGTATGCAGTCTTTCTTACATGTCTGCAACATGTCCACAACTAGTTCAAAAATTTTGCTCACCGAAAAAAACGAGGAACCAGACTCATAGGCTATACATATAGTTTACATAAATTGTTTTTGTGTGTGGGTATATATAGACTACTTCTTGTATTGTTGATATTCATTACACACACAGCTTCTAGACCTTTAAAACCTTCCTATCAGTTATGTCTGACTGTTCCTTGACCCATTTGTTTTACTGTTGCTGTGCCAATGCTATACAGATTTATACAAGTTATACAATTTATTCCAATGCATCTTCAACCGCCACACATTGGTGAGGTTAGACGTGAACACTGGCATGCCACAGAAAGGTTTGCACAAATGCGAGGTTGTTATTTTCATGTAGACAAACGTGAGCAGCCAGACATTCAGGACAAATGAAGACCTCATTCAGTTACATCACAATGCATAAATCATACCATAAATCATAATCAGACAATACAGAAATCATAACTGCCTAGTCATTACCAGGATCAGATACAGATAAAGGTTCAAGGTAGATAGCTTTATTATGATAATCCCACAATTTCCCAACCCCCGTCCAAAGCAGAGGTTGTTTTAAATGTATGTACTAACTTGCTTCTCTGTTACAGGTGGGCTTCAATCCACTGAGGGTACTGAGAAAGAGAAATAAAGCCCTGCGAAAAATTAAGAAGCTAATTAAGAATGGGGAACTCATAGTCACAGATGTAAGTTCAGTACCTAGTGAGGAAGATACATGGTCTGACCCACTTGCTTGAACCTTGAGTGATGGTTAACCCAGATGGTTTTCAGATATGGGTTTTAATATGTATATTAAGGGTGTCAAAGTCTATACATTTGGATAACAGCAGGCTCTAATGTTCATTCTTTATTAATGTTATAAATTACAGAATCTTGTTTAAACTTTCAATGCTAAGAAGATCATTACTTTATCCACAGAAGAGACTATATGCAACAGGCTTCTTGGTAACTGAAGAGTCAGAAGATGAGAGCAATATGGAGGACTTAGATAAGCCAGTAGACTTCTCGGGCCTTCCTATTCAGGTGAACTGGAGAGCAGAGCTTCCTGCCAACATCTCTGTTCCTCCAGTAGACATCCACAGTCTTGTGCTTGACTTCTCTGCTGTCTCCTTCATTGATATCTCAGCCCTCAAAGGTCTTAAAATGGTATGACAATTGCATCCTGATCTGAATACTGTATAATTATAGAAACGAATATGTAGACAGCATAAAATGCAACATATCCTATATTTCCAGGCTTTGAAAGAGTTTATCCGCATTGACGTTGAGGTCTACATTGTGGCCTGTGATCGTAAGTTTAAATGTTACTTTATCGTGGCATATAAACTGACACAATTATGTTGTCATTGTCTGAAATATGTGAGACATTATCTATGACTAACTTTTGAAATGCACTCCTCAGCTTACATCATTGAGAAACTCAAGAGCTGCAAATTCTTTGATGATGAGATTAAAACATCCATCTTTTTTCTGACCCTCCATGATGCTGTGCTGCACATACGTAATCTACATCCACCTTACAGCATTTGTGAAAAGGTGATTAAAAGAAAAAGGTACCATGTTCCATGTTAGACTATTCAACATGAGTAATTCACTCTGCTTAACTTATTAATGTACCCATATAGGTATATAACAACATAAATCACAAGCTGAATAATGAAAATTATAACATGCGCAACAGAGAAAAAACAGTGAGTGAACCCACTTTTTTTTACCACTTTTTTTTTACCACACATTATTCTTTATACTTTTATTCAGTATATTTTTTTCTTATTTATTTATTTATTTATTTATTTATTTATTTATTTTTTACAGGGCAAGAAACCAGAGACCAGGTTGTAATGAACAATCAGTATCTCACAAGTATGTTGGGGAAACCAAGACAGAATCGACTATTGGATGTTTTAAATCTTGAGAATTATTAATGTAATTTATAGCTGGATTTTTCTGGCAAAATAAAATGTATATTAGTTGAAATATATATTAGAATTATATTATATATATATTAGGCTTAGAACAAATGCGTACTGTATAATGTTTTGATTTTTTTTTTTACAAACGAAATTATGCATTTTGAGACCTTTTATGTGTTTTATGTTTATATATACACACACACCATAACTTTGTCACTAGTGTGTGTTTGTATGTGTAAAATATTTAATATGTATAAAAATCAAGCAAATATATTATTTCAGATGTGTGCACAGTATTATTTTTTAAAAATAAAACGTCTGGCAATATTTCTTACATTATTTTCTGGTTTCTGTTCTTTATTATTATTATTATTATTATTATTATTATTATTATTATTATTATTATTATTATTCTCTCTCTCTCTCTCTCTCTCTCTCTCTCTCTCTCTTCTCTCTCTCTCTCTCTCTCTCTCTATATATATATATATATATATATATATATATATATATATATATATATATATATATATATATATATATATACTATAAATGAAATTTACAGACAATGCTACACAAAAAAATATAAATAAAGATCACAATATACAGAGTATGAGAAGGGTTAGCAATGCATATAAAGTCTGATAGTCATGAAAATAACAGTTGTGTACATCACATATGATGACTTTTTGTACCATACACAATATACAGTACAGAATGTGTGAGCAATAGTGTGTGTAACATTTGGGGATGAAGTAATGAGTGACTGTTCTTACTATTTATAGATGTAAATTGAAGTGTAACAAGTTTGTGAGGAGCATGTTGGTGCTTTTTTTTAAACGGCAAGTTGCATATAGTTAAGGTTAGCTGTTTTTGAGGGTGATTGCCTGTGGAAAGAAACTGTTATTATACCTAGTAGGTTTAGTGTTCAATGTTCTTTAGTGCCTGCCAGATTGGAGGAAATGAAAACAGTTGTGTCCAGGGTGTGAGGGTGACGGTAGTGATTTTTTTTTCCCCATTTCCTGGTTCTTGTGGAGTACAAGTCATGGAGAGTGGGCAGGGGAACACCAATGATTTTTTCTGTTGTTTTTACTCTAGTCTGTACCTGTCCTGTTTTGTGGCAGCACCAAACCAGACGGTGATGGATGTGCACAGGACAGATTTGAGACCTGCAGTGTATAACTGTACCAACAGCTCCTATGACAGACCATACTGCCTCAGATGGCAGAACATACTTCCACAAATTCTCCTGGATGAAAGTACACCCTCTGCTGGGCCTTTTTGAGGATGTAGTTTATGTTGGAGTCCCAATTCAGGTCTTGTAAAATGGTAGTTCCCAGAAAAGGTCTTTATACATGACACATGTTGGATACTGTGAGGGGGAGTAGTGTTGATGAGTGTCTTCCAAATTCCACTGTCATCTCCTCAGTTTTGAGCGTGTTTGTGTCCAGATTGTTGGTGTTGTCTGACATGTAGTACCAGCCGCTCGATCTCCTGCATATTGGTCGTAACTGGAAGAGAGGCTTTCTGAGATTATTCTGTTAAACTGAACTGAATTCAACAAACAAAATCTGTGCATATATCCCTGGCTATATACATACAGTATCTCACAGAAGTGAGTATACCCCTCACATTTTTGTAAATATTTTATTATCTTTTCATGTGATGACACTGAAAGAAAGACTCTTTCTCATGAAAGAAGCAGAACTTCCTCACCTCCTTTATCCCAGCTCCAAATGTGGCCTTCAAAATAAAAGACTGTTTTGATAAAAATCGCAAAAATTGCTTTTAAAAACATCATCAAAATGGAATTCAAACTACAGATAGGAAAACCATTTTAATTGGTGCTCAATGTGCTGAAAAGATAAGATGCTAAGGCTTCATGCAAGCTTGGCATTTTTGTTAACCATCTTGATCATGCACTATTTATCTGCCAACTTTTCATCTTCCAAATGTTTTCAGTTGCTCACTGATTTAGCAAAACAACGTTAACAATGAATTAAGAAATAGCCACATTTAATCATTTTATTTAGGTTCATATTTAGGATTTTCCTTGAGAATAAATATGAACTTAACATGTGGAGTATCTTATGTATACAACTTCAGAGACAATTTTGGAGTGGATGTTGTAGAAAACATACCATATAGGCAAGCAACAAAATCATTAATTATTTTATATTTAATTTGTGAGATTGATCACAGAGAAGAATGAGAAGTATGACCACAGCATATTTTCACCTTGCACTACATTTCAGTCATGACTTTCTCCTAATATTCAGATCTTTATTATGTCTATACTTGCTTTTACTGTAGCTGAAGTCTATGCTGTCA
Source organism: Tachysurus vachellii (assembly GCF_030014155.1). Classification (NCBI taxonomy): domain Eukaryota; kingdom Metazoa; phylum Chordata; class Actinopteri; order Siluriformes; family Bagridae; genus Tachysurus; species Tachysurus vachellii. The sequence goes on from NC_083475.1 coordinate 14,241,822, forward strand.
AACATGACTATGTTATTGATGGAAACCAGGGGAGCTCCACTGTCATGTAGCTTTAAAGAAAATGGACAGCAAATGATGCTGCAGAGATCTGCAGTATATCTCCAGGTTATTTGATTGTCATGCAAAACTGACTACAGGAGCTTAAAGCATTTGGTGCAAGTAACATCTTTGGTGCATCGTTTAAATCCCTGGCAGCTAGCACAGTTCTCTCCAGGAGTGCAGTACAGGAGAGCACAGGGGGGAAAACATAGGTACTGACCTTTATAAACATAGTAGTATGTCTGTGTCTGTATTGTATTGTTGTTTAGGCAGAAATATAACATTGACATTTCATTAGATTTCAAAGATATATGATGAAAATAATAAAGAGCAAATAAATATATTTATTATCATTGCAGTAGAATACTTCCTGAAGTAAAAATCAAAATATGTTAACAGAAATACTGCCCTCTAGGGTTGAGGTGAGGTATGTACTATTCTACAGTGAAGTACAACGATAAAGCTCATATGAAACGCATGTAATTACAGGAATAAACTATCTATGTTTAATAGGGGTTCAAGGGTGGAAAATTATATTGATATATACAGCCTATAAAAATTGTGACCTACACTAAGGTGCCTTTTAAAAGTCCTATTTTACCTTCTGTCAGATGATATAAACCCATTTAATTGTGTCTATTGTGCAGTCACAACAGCAGACTACAGTCAAAATTAAACAAGTAACATTTGCTCCAAAGCTCCAAAACAATATACAATGTTTGTTACTTCTATGCTGTAAATGAAAAAAGCAACATCCAGGGATCGATCTTCCTAGCCTGATCGTACAGGGATCGATCTTCCTAGCCTGATCTTCTCTTCTTACGGGGCTACTTCGTCAATCCTGATGTTCTACCGCTGTTTGGAGTCTCATTGCCCGGTGGTCACCTTGCCAGGGATCAATCTGCATGGTCAGCCAGTGTCTCATGTGACTGTTGTGGATGGAGCCACCCGGAGACTGTCATACCTTCTTTGAACCAATGTTGTGTCAGTCAGCTGTATAGTCTGGTCTTTGTCAGCAATCAGGTCTGAGCTGAACTCAGAGTTTGCGATGACCCATTAGTTCCTCAAGAGCTCTCGGTTGCAATATTATAAACTGTTGTAGAAATGACATTATTTACATTTACATTATTTACTATTGAGTGTCACAAAATGAGGATGGGTTCCCTTCTGATTCTGGTTCATCTTAAGGTTTCTTCTTAAGGCTTAGTGGTTAGCACGTTCGCCTCACACCTCCAGGGTCGGGGTTCGATTCCCGCCTCCACCTTGTGTGTGTGGAGTTTGCATGTTCTCCCTGTGCCTCGGGGGTTTCCTCCGGGTACTCCGGTTTCCTCCCCCGGTCCAAAGACATGCATGGTAGGTTGATTGGCATCTCTGGAAAATTGTCCCTAGTGTGTGATTGCGTGAGTGAATGAGTGTGTGTGTGTGCCCTGCGATGGGTTGGCACTCCGTCCAGGGTGTATCCTGCCTTGATGCCCGATGACGCCTGAGATAGGCACAGGCTCCCCGTGACCCGAGGTAGTTCGGATAAACGGTAGAAAATGAATGAATGAATGAATTGAATACTACATTTTATAATAAAATACTGAATAGGCTTCTGTAATTATGTGCCCATTACCTCCCTCCATTCAGGTTGTTTGGGTTGTGACCTGTGCGGCCTCCATATTGCTGGGGCTAGATCTTGACCTTGCTGTGGGACTCGGAGCAGAGATGATTGCTGTTGTCTTCAGGACACAATTTTGAGTCTGACTAAATGAAATAAATAAAATAAAAATGAATAACTGCAGAAACTTTTTGTTTAGTTACTGAAAAAAGTAACAATATAAGTCCTTTATTTCTAGTCCACACTGCTGTGTCCTAGCAAACATCTCTGGCACTGAAATTTACAGGAACCACAAAGACTATGTCAATGTAAGTCACTCTTAATTACAGATTAATTACATACTGATTACAGTGCTGAAATATTCCACAGTCCCCCATTAAAGACAATAAAAATTGTAACCCTAAATCTGGTCTACTGTAGCTCAGTAGGAGAGTTAATGCACAATATGTGTTTATACTGTATGTGTATATTGTGTATACTGCACCTGCTCACCTAACTGAGAAAATATTTCTCATGCAAAATATAATCCTTTATTTATTATTAACCCTACACAGATATATGAACCAGAGGGAGCGAAGATTTTCAGAATTCCTTCACCAATATTCTATATTGATTTCTTCAGAGACAAACTGATTGATGCTGTAAGTATTTATGAAATTAGAAGCATGACTTTAATCCTAAAGTTCTGCAAAAACAAGTACCTGCCTTGGTCAGTATAAAACAAAGTGGAGGCTTAAACACTTATGTGGCTCACAAAAAATCAATCCAGGAGAAATTACACAGGTGCGGGTGTTGTTCTGCTGTGGTAATAAATACTCACACCTACCTATAGTGCCTCAATTCATACAATGATTTACTTCTTAGTTGCCAATTACAGGACAACAGCTCCATGGGACAATAATAACACTCATTCTTCTTTGACTGTTTATTTATTTGAATTAATTCTTTCATATGTTGTGTTTTCCAATTAATTTTCATTCAAATATAAGGTTTAAGTTTAAGTAAAACCTCTTATCAGTTACTGTTCCTTGACCACATCTTTTTTTAACTGAAAGATATTTGTTTTCTTGTTGCTATGCTATTCTGGCATGCCACAGAAAGGTTTGCCTGAATGAAAAGTTTTTATTGTCATGCAGATGTAATTGAGCAGTCAGATACAAAGTTATATAGAAAAATGATAGAAAAAGTTATAGAAAAAATACATTCATTTACATCACAATGCATATACAGCAATCATAACTGTCTAGTCAGGATCAGTAAAGAAATCAGTAAACAGATACAGGTTTCCCCCAATTTGTATTTTTTTATGTACAGCATATCTGTATGTTATTGTCTGAAGCAGAGGTTGTTTTAAATGTATGTACTTACTTTCTCCTCTGTTACAGGTGGGCTTCAATCCATTGAGAGTACTGAGAAAGAGAAATAAAGCCCTGCGAAAAATTAAGAAGTTGATTAAGAATGGGGAACTCATAGTCACAGATGTAAGACTAGGTACTAGGTACTATACATATATATATATATATATATATATATATATATATATATATATATATATATATATATATATATATATATATATATACACATATATATATATATATATGGTACTATACATATATATATATATATATATATATATATATATATATATATATATATATATATATATATATACATATATATATACACATACAGTCTGTACCTTTGGATAAGAGCTCATATATCCACTCTTTAGAATGTTATAAATTACAGACTCTTGTTTACACTTTCAATGCTGAGAAGATCATTGCTTTATCCCCAGAAGAGACTACATGCTACTTGCTCTTTGCCCATTGAAGAGTCAGAAGATGGAGGACTTTGATAAGCCAATAGACTTCTCTGGCCTTCCTATTCAGGTGAACTAGAGATCAGAACTTGTCCTGCCAACATCTCTGTTCCTCCAATAGAAATCCACAGTCTCGTGCTTGACTTCTCTGCTGTCTCCTTCCTTGATATCTCAGCCCTGAAAGATCTTAAAACGGTATAACAATTCCATCCTAAACTGAAAACTGTAATCATAGAAATGAATATTGTTTTTTGTAGACATCAAAAAATGTTAATTGCATGTCTGAGACTATGGCATCCATAATGGATGTTCGTCACTTTAAAAATCTGATATCACTGTGCTATAAAATTTCCAGGCTTTGAAAGAGTTTATTCGCATTGACGTTAAAGTCTACATTATGGCTTGTGATCGTAAGTGTAAAAGTTACTTTATTGTGGCATATAAACTGATACAATTGTGTTGCCATTGAATTTATGTTGCCATAAAAATGAGACATTATCTACCACTAACCTTTGAAATGCTCTTCTCAGCTTACATCACTGAGAAACTAAATAGCTGCAGATTCTTTGATGACGAGATTAAAACATCCATCTTCTTTCGGATGCTCCATGATGATGCGATGCTGCACATACTTAATCTACATCCACCTCACAGCATTATTGAAAGAGTAAAGAAAATAAAGCCATTGTTTCTGTATTCTCTGTCAGCATATTCCATATTAAACATTAATAATTCACTCTGTTTAATCCATTAAATTGCCCATAAGTATATAATGAAAAATACAGCTTGTGCAGCAGAGAAAAAACAGTGAGTGAACCCCCTTGTTTTTTTTTTTTTAGCTTTTGTAGCTACCTTTTTTTACCTCATAATAATCATAATTTGTATATTTACACTGTAGAATTTTTTTTGCAGGGAAAGAAACCACTTTTTTAATGCACACTGACTCAGTGTCTCTCAAGTATACTGGGGAAACCAAGATAGAATCAGCTGTAGGATGCTTTGAATCTTATGAATTGTTATTGTAATTTATAGATGGAAATTTTGGGGAAATCTATTCTATATAGTTGAAATATTTGGAACAAATTAGTACTGTATAATGTTTATTTACAAAAAGAATTATGTATTTAGAGGCACATAATCATGTAATCATGACTTGTATCTGGATTACTGGAGAAATATGGATATATATACCCTAACATTGAACCTTTTGTATATGTAAAAAGAAATTTTATATAAAATGTAGTAAATATAATATTATTATTATATTATTTAATTAATATATAATACATTTTATTTATTTATTATTATTATTATTATTAACAATAAAATGACTAGCAATATTTCTCATATTTTTTCTCCTTTTGGTCTTTATTATAATGTTCTTTTATATGTAGTTAGATACAGATTGTTCTATCATATGTAGTTATCATATACTGTACAAGTTGATACCATACAGCATTTTTCTTTGGTAGACTTTAAGGCATTATATAAAGAGAGGTCAGGCAAATATAACAAAGGCAACTCATTGACTACATTGCAAAGGAAATTGCAAAGAAAATAAATGGTATTAATTGTGCCTCCTGTGCTCAGACTGCTGTTAATGCAATGCTGAGTGCTGTGAATGAGAGTGTCTTTCATATTTACATTCACTTTTATTTCTGGCATTTAGCAGTCATCCTTACCCAGACTGACTTACAATGTATTTAAAAATTTTCAGGTACTAGTTTGAGTGTGTGTGATTGAGCACAGGTGTGTTTGATCAGACGTCCTGTGTCTCACAAATGAGGACATGCTCATGCATTGTGGGAAGTGGAGTCCATTGCATCTATGTTTGTAGGTGCATGTTGGCACTTGGTGTTAAAAGTTTTGTTAGACCTGATACTATTTTACAATTTTAGCTGTACCGCTAAAACAACATCCCCCTACAGTTTCCAAACCCTGAGTTTTCTAAAAAGTACTGAGCCTGCAGCTACACACTAGTAGCATGTTTGAGAAGTTATCTGTATAGCTACAATTTAGTACCCATTGGAAAAAGCAGACCTACGTTGACATACTGTACTTTTTTATTTAGTAGGACAGTGAATTCAGTCTGGTTTTAGACACCTTCCCCTTTCCCTGTTAATGCTATCACATCTTATTTATGCCATGCAAACACAGGACTGGTTCACCACTTGAATCTGTATAATACAATTCAGAGTGTTACCTTAAGTCTCTTAAGGTTATAGATGCAAAAGTGTACTATGTGGCTAAGAAAACCTGTTTGTGAAATTTGACAAGTAGGTACAGGTAGCATTGGCTTTACTTGGGTCACCTAATGTGGTGAAGTCTATAAGTGGCAAGCACAGACAGCTAAATTTCCTATGAGCAAAAAATCAATAAAAATACAAAGAGCTCATTAAAGAGGAAATGACAACAAATAATATATTTACAAAAAATAAAGTAAAAAAAAATAAATTGGTAAAAACTGTCGTAACAGTCGGAGTGAAGCTCTTGAGAGTGAAGGTCAGTTTGGACCACATGCCAAACAGCATGTAATGCAGAAATGTATTGATTAGCCAGACCATATGTGATATTGAAAACTATATAAACTTTAATCAAAAGCAATAGCAAATCTATTGTATATCCAATCAAGTGAAATTGTGAAATCAAAGTTTTTGTTTTCATTACATTATTCTCTCTCTCTCTCTCTCTCTCTCTCTCTCTCTCTCTCTCTCTCTCTCTCTCTCTCTCTCTCTCTCTCTCTCTCTCCTTCTTTCAAGAATTGTGCTGGGAATTCTTGTTGTCTTATCATATCTTCCCATCAGAGTTTAGTCATATCTTCCCATCAGAAATCATGTTTAGGAGAACCAAGGAGAAAACAAATGGGTAGAAAGCTGAATATTAAGAATGGAATGAGGGATATTTGTTCTATAATACTGAAATAAATAATTAGCTTCTCTGTGCTGAAATATGGCACAAGAACACACTCAATCTTGTGTCAGCATACACACAAGGAAGGATGACTAAGATTATCATGTTGTAATGGCAACCCAATTTACATCTGTAAATGATTAAATAGTCTGCACAGTAAAAGTAGATGCATATATTCCTCAAGCCGAGTCCTAAAAATACAGGAGATGCAGTAACTGCTTCTGCTTTTCACCTTACTTGGATTTTTCTGGAAAGACAAATGGGAAAAGAGGCAGAACTAGTCGACGGACACTATTTAGTGGACAGACGGGTGTTCTCTGAAGATTCTTTTTCACAAGAACATGTAAAGGTCACCAGGAGACACAAAGGTCTACTAGATCATGTTATAGAATACTTCAAGTAAGAATAATTCAATCTAAAAGTTGAAAAAAAAAAAAAATCACCACAAAAATGCCATATTTCTGAAATTATTAAATATTGAACAGTTAGCTTATTTTTGAGTATATTTGTGTATATTTGACTATGTTTATTTTCAGTTGTGTTTGTCACAGGCAATTTTTAATATAGTTGAATTATTTCATTGCACAGAATTAGAATTTATGAAAGTGTATGTTTGTGCTTTAGGTGGGATTCAGAACGTTTAAAGAATGCAGCATTGTCTTTGCTTCCCATCATTGGGTGGATGAAAGTATACAGATTTAAACAATGGCTGCCAAGTGACATAATATCTGGAGTCAGCACAGGACTTGTGGCTGTATTGCAAGGTAGTATTTTATTCTTTCTCTGACTTCCTTACTTAGCAAGTGAGTGAAGTGTTTTATTTAATACTGTAGGTTGGAATGGGTGACTTTGAGCACAAATTTTGATTTTCCTCAATAATACCAAGATCAAATGTCCTGAAACAGATAGTAATCATTTTAGAAAGATTGTGGATAGAAAAACAGGTAAATCTGCAATTTCTGCAGTGAGATATTTTAAGCATGAACATATAGACTTCTTTGTGCAATATGCAAGTTGAAGCTGTTCTATGTTTGGGTATTTCTTTTAACAAAAATTACCCTCTGGCATATACCTTTTATGGACTAAGAACTTGTGTTGAAGAGGCTTGTCTACTTCAGTGAGCCTTAGATTTGTCACAGATTTATGTTCACTGAGCCTTAGATTTGTCACAGATTTATGTTCAGTGAGCCTTAGATTTGTCACAGATTTATGTTCAGTGAGCCTTACATTTATGACACATTCATGTCTTCCATCTTTGAGGAACAGACCTAAGGGGAAAGGTCAGACAAAAAGCGAGACCCATTGAAAGTGTCACACCAGAAAGAATCTGGTTCCAACCAGGACCTGCTGTATAGATTATTCCTCACATTTAGCTTGGGAATATCTGGAGTCATGAGACATGGGTATAGGAATAGAAAATAATCTGTGGCTGAGAGAAGTCTGGGCTGACCTTGAACTTTTTGTTCAACATTTTGTCTTACATTTTGTCTCTCTATTAATTTTAGGTGTGAAAAATTCAAACACTGCTGCTTATCTTTTTAACCATATCACTTACAATACACATTCACTGTATTGTTTGTTAATGCATGTCTCTCTGATTGACTAGTTGGTGGAAGGACATAAAAGAAAAAAAAGCTCCTATCATGCACATCAGTACATTTTGTCATCAAATAAATAAATAAATAAATAAATAGATCTTACAGTATTTATATTTTATGTTTTACACTATATCAGTGTGTTCTTCTTTATTGACATTGAATTTACCGGGACTAATTATGCCACACTAATACAATGGGGAAAAGCAATGGAAAGTATTATTTTATATATCATATATATGTCATGCAACTGTGTATCTAAAATTGTATTAGGATTGCCTGTACACCTACTCATTCATTCATCTTTTTCAAATTTCCAATTGATCTCGTTTTAGTGAGTCTCTGCCAGATTTCTGTTTCTGTCTGAATTGTTAGATAACTCTGGTAGCAATAACCATGTCACTGTCAAAATCACTGGGATCACATTTCCTAGGAGAATGTTTAATGTGAACATTACCTGAAGCTGCTGGCTTATATCTGCATGAGTGTATGTGTTGTACGTCTGCAACACAATTGACTATTAGAATATTTGCATGAATGAGAAGGTGAATAATAGATTCCTAATAAAGTGGTCAGAGAGTTTATATTCAGGACATATATTTAGTTCTATGTGAAATTGTAAACAGAAATTGGACAGGAAATGCTCTTCATAGTGAATGTGAGAATTTACTGTACAAGATCCTCATAGAGCCTAATAACATGTTATTCTTACACTTATATTTCTCCAGGACTTGCATTTTCCTTGCTGGCTGCTTTACCACCAGGGTATGGACTATACTCTGCATTTTTTCCTGTATTGATATACTTCTTCTTGGGCACATCCAGACACCTGTCCGTAGGTACGAAACACCTGATGCAGAACTGACAAAGCATCTCAGAAACTCATATACAGATTTGAAACTTTTCTATATGCAGATCTGTATCTTTTCTATCTGACTCTTTCAGGTCCTTTTCCCGTTTTGAGTCTGATGGTTGGCAGTGTTGTACAGACTTTGGTACCTGAGGATAGTGACCCAGCGAACATTACTGGATTTGAGGGACTGACCATGGAGCAACAAAGAGTTATAGTTGCCTCTTCTCTCACATTTCTTATGGGCATTTTCCAGGTAACCTATATAAACAGTACTTCTATCACCTTCAGAGTATCACAATATTCAGATGACATCAACCTTTACTAATATAATTAGAGAAAATTGCTTGGCTTTAAAACAATCGATACAGGAATACAGTATACCTACTTACGAACATAAAATCCATTTGATTAACACATAATATTGGCATACACAGTACAATGCAAAGTAATTAAATATATTGAATAAATATATCGATAAATTGTTCCCAATTTACTGCAGCTTGCCATGGGGATACTGCAGATTGGCTTCATAGTCATTTACCTGTCTGATACGCTGGTATCTGGGTTCACTACTGCTGCTGCAGTACACATCCTGGTGTCACAGCTTAAGTTTGTGCTCGGGTTAAATGTACCTGGCAAAAGTGGAGCATTCAACATTTTCTTTGTGAGTAGAAATTGAATTAAAAAGATAGTTGTAAATCTGGCATGTTTTGTTACTGGCATGTTCTGATGTTTTTACAATGTGAAGTTATACATGTTGAAGTGACCATTTCATATTCCAGAGTATTCTACTATTCTTATTTCTGTGGGTAAGGGAGAGACAGGGAACTATTTATTTCTGCCATTATTCTACACAACAAACTTGGTGTCTAGTTAGCAAAGGAGGCTGTTTAGTATTCTTCTCACGATGCATAAATAAAGTTTGCACTGCTGCTCGGTTGTGGGTGAAGATGTAGTGGCAGGAAACACATTTTCTGTCCTTTCCTTAACTTTAATTTCCTATTGAGTGAAAGTATATTTAGCAAGCAAAAACTGAAAGAATTGTTTAATTCTTATACATGTATTGCACTTTTTTCAGTAATTCTTTTTGCAATTTATTTCAGACTTTGGAGAAAGTTTTTACACAGCTCTATTTGACAAATGTGGCTGATTTGTTGACCTCCATTATAATCATGGTAGTGGTGTATATAGTAAAGGAGCTAAACGACAAATTTAAACTACCTGTGCCAATTCCAATTGAAATCATTATGGTGGGTATTGCTTGAGAGACAACATTTCAAAATTATAGCATTTCCCAGATATCCAGTGAGATTTTGGGAGCCCTCATTTTTACTGTACTGTCTTCATTAGACCATCATTGCTTGCGGATGCTCTTATGGGTTTAATTTTGAAGCAAGGTTTAACGTGACTGTGATCGGAGAGATGGTGGATGGGTAAGGATGTATCATATTTACTTGAAGAAAATCTGTAATATGTTAATAATGATCAAAAAGCACCTTCTAATGAGAGATCCAGGAAGGTAAGAATTTCATATATACTGTGTGTAGCAGTGGCATTGTATCGAATGGAGCACTCTGCATATACGAGGCATAAAACTTTGCCATTCATGTTTTTAGATTTGAAGCTCCATTTGCTCCAAATGTGGAAGTGATGGAATATAGTGCATTAGATGCTTTCCCTATAGCTATAGTGGGCTTTGCTGTGGCCTTCTCTGTGGCTAAAGTCTATTCTGTCAAGCATGACTATGTTATTGATGGAAATCAGGTAAGAAACCCAAAATCCAAAAAAGATCCCAGATAGGACTAAATAAATAAACAAATAAATGTGCCTGTGCCTTCCATCGTGCCAAATGAACAAATGATTTTTTTCATTTTAATAGGAGCTCATTGCTTTTGGAGCAAGTAATATATTCGGGGCAGCTTTTCGATCCTTTGCAGCCAGCACTGCACTTTCCAGGACAGCAGTACAAGAAAGCACAGGGGGAAAAACACAGGTACATGATTCTGTGGATCACTTTACTAAACCAGTCACTGCCTTTGAACCAGGTAGTTAAGGAGTGAAAGACCCAGCATGTGTCAAAGGTTCACGTAGACAGTATTGCATTATTCAACTTTACATCTGAATGTTGTTATACATCTAAGACATGCTTTTATAGTTTATGATGGTCACTGTCTTTAAAGTTCATAAAGGGTTCAGTTTATCATTTGTGAGATCTATTGCTCAAATGAAAACTAGGGATGAAACATTAACTTTTTTTTAACAGATAGCAAGTCTAATCTCTGCAATTATAGTACTGATCGTCACAGTTGGAATAGGATTCCTTCTCGAGCCATTGCCCAGGGTAAGTGACAAGGAAAACTGTAAAAGCACCATGAAATGTTTATTGTGTTTATTTCCACTCACTTTTTTTGTGTAGTTATCAAAGTTTCTAGTTATCGAGTATATATATTTCAAGAACATTTCATAGTTATCAAAGTTACAATAGTCATCAAATAGAAATAATATAAAAATAATAATATAAAATGCATGTTTTATTTCAATCATCGTGTATGTTAGAGATGCACTACATAGAAGTTTAGAAACATTTAAACATTCTTGCATATTTCTTTTACGCTGTCTTACTTATTCTTCTAGTCTGTATTGGGAGCTCTTGTGATTGTGAACCTGAAAGGCATGTTGATGCAGTTCAGAGAGCTTCCATCTATTTGGAAGACGGACAAAGCCGATTTTGTGAGCACTCGTTTTATTTCTTTTTAAGAGCTATAACAGTATAAAAAATATTTGTACAATTTCCCATGGTAATAATCTCTGAGAACAAACTGACCAAGTGTATCTGTGTATTTTTATTGGCACTTGCACCACCCTCCCAGGGTAGACCCAAGCTAAACTACAGTCACCTGCTACATTTACTAAAAACTCTTCAATATTTCCCAATGTTTTCCCATGCAGTTATCCAATTATTATCTTGTCCCAAATATTGAATATTACACAAAATTGATCTTTTCCAATTTTTTTAAAAAAGCATTAGCTGGATTATGTGCCTTCCATCCATCCATCCTTCCATCCATCCCTCCACCCATCCACCCATCCATCCATCCATCCATCCATCCATCTATTCATTCAAAAAAAGTAAACAATCTGTAACCTTGGGTTTTTTAATACTAAGCTTTTTCTATTTTGATTGTATTGTTCTCTATAATCTTCCCTATTTCAGATTATCTGGGTTGTAACATGTGCAGCCTCCATCATTCTGAGCCTGGACCTCGGGCTAGCTGTGGGTCTCGGTGTGGAGCTGCTTACAGTCGTTTTCCGGGCTCAGTTGTAAGTTTGGATAGTTATATATACAGTGTTCTAGCAACATGAAGACCAAAATAACTCATGCATTATTTAAGCACCAATATTGCATGTTCATTTTATTCTAGTCCACGTTGTTCTGTACTTGCCAACATCATAGGCACAGATCTCTACAGAGACCGCAAAGACTACACCTCTGTGAGTTTATGCTCATTATTTATCTAATATGACAAAATTCTTACCCTTACAGTGATGTACATTTTCTCCTTTTTATGCAGATTCATGAACCTCCTGGAGTTAAAATATTCAGAATCCCCTCACCAATATTTTTTGCAAACATTGAGTTCTTCAGAAACAAAGCAATGCAAGCCGTAAGTGGTCTCTATGTTGTATACGTTTATAATCAAGAAAAGAGTAAGGCTTTTTAATTGTTAGGACAATGCTAAGGCTCAGACAAGACCAAGAATAATGCTCTAGTTAGATCTAAAAAGCAAACTCTAAACTCTAAGATTTTCTACAAAATAACCCTGTTTTTCTTCCTTTGTTGCAATTGTTTGACATAAGGTCAAGACCAAGGCAATATTGAGACAATTTCATACATTTTACTACCCTGTTTTTCTTTTCTCAGGTGGGATTCAGTCCACTCAGAGTTTTGAGAAAGAGGAATAAAGCACTGCGAATGATAAGAAAAATGCTAAGAAATGGAGAGTTACAGATATCACCTGTAAGTACAGTGTCCTAAACAGATAGTTATTCTAACAAAATCATATTTGAGCTATATTTTTTAGCAAGATTTATTATTAATGGTGCTTGCAAAGCAACATTCTTACTATCCTGCATACTCTTCCGGACAAAACTTCGGCGCGTAACTTGTCCCCCAGCTTTTGTCCTAGACCCATGAATGAGGTGTCAAATTGACCGGCTCATTGAGGAGAGGTGTGCTATGACTTTTCTAAGCAATCCGAGTACCGGTACTTCCGGTACCGGGTCTCAAATTGGCCTTTTTTCCCATAGACTCCCATTATAAACTTTGGATGTTTATTTGATATTTGAACTATCTACACCAAACTCAGCCAGCTCCTTTAGGGTGATACTCTGAACAAACTGTTAAATTGGTGTACCAACTGGCCTTCCGGGTGTGCCGCAGGCCCGCCCCCAAAATATGTAAAATCAAAAAACTTTTTACAACATGGATATGTGACATATCAAAACACTCAGCACAATGAGGGGAACTTCCTCAAGTGTATTCTGGTCACGTTTTTTGGTCAAGTGTATTTTGGTCACGAAAATCTAAATTTAGCACAACATGGACACATCAAAACATTCAGCACGATGAGGGGAACTTGCCACGTGCAAGCACCATTCACATTTTCTTCAGGAAATGTACATTCTAGTTATAATTTATAATCTCTAATTAATTCTTAACTTGGATAGTATCATTTTCAGGACAGATCACATTGTTCTCATGGTGTCACATGTTTACTTGAGTTCATGTGCAGATTCAAAGCATTACATGCTGAAATCACAAAAAGAATTGTACAAAAATGATAAACTCATGTAAAATGTGTGCATTTTTTTGTAAAGGTATACAAACACAGCCTTCTTGAACTGTGATAATCTTTCTTTCCTCTTAATATTGTCTGACTCAGAGAGGCTTTGAGCCCATTGGGTGCTCAAATAATGAGATGTCAGAGGATGAGAGCAACTTGGAGGGTTTAGATCAGCCAGTGGACTTCTCAGACCTTCCTATTCAAGTGAACTGGAGAGCACAGCTTCCTGCCAACATCTCTGTTCCTCAAGTTGACATCCACAGTCTCATCTTGGACTTCTCTGCTGTCTCCTTCCTTGACCTCTCAGCACTCAAAGGCTTTAAAATGGTAATTTGTTTTATTAAATATTTATCAGTAATTTAAACGCTTGTTAAGCTACCATTTAAAAAAAAAAAAAAAATTCTGTGTATAAGTGTACATCTACTCAGCATGAACAGAAAATCTTCATTAACCCTTTGCAACAGTACACTGGTGGTCCAATCTGCCAATAGAACGGAAGGCAACTTAGCTGAAATTTTCAATCAGTATAAAAAGCGAGTTATTTTAACTCTGCTTATTTAAGTCTGAAATAAAATGAATCATGATACTGTTTGATTTACATTACATTTACTGTTTCATTTTCATCTCTAATTAAATAGAGATTTAGTTGTTTATTATAATGCCTTCAACTTTTTAGATGCTTATAAACAAGCGCTTGTGGCATCTCAGAGAGCGGAAATGGGTTTGAGACCACCTTTTACTTTAAAGATAGAAACGTTATTGTAAAAAAAAGCCTAACCATTTTGGGTTTCATTGGGGAACTTTTCTTGAATATGTTTCCCCTACTAAGCTAAAACAGAAATACTTAGGAAACACTACAAATTCTTTAAGCGGAAATTCAATGGTGAACATGGGCACAAACAAAACAAGCGCAAATTCCATTTTTTAGCCTCTGATAAAAAGAGTTACGTTTATAACTCACTCTAAAATGGTTGGCCGGTAACGTTCCTGCAATGTTGTAAAAACGTTTGCTAACTAACAAAGGTTTGCTTCACATGTTTCACAAGACCTCACGGGGTATCCTACACATAACATTATGGAAATTTCAGCAACATTTACAATACAGTTATAAACACTGCTTCAAACATTGCTTCAATATTGCTGCAAACTTTGTATATGTAATAATAATATATGTAACTTTTGTTGGGTCCAAATCTCTTCCGTGATCTTTCTTTCTATAGTTATTAAAGGAATTCATTCGAGTAGATGTGGAAGTCTACATTGTTTCATGTGATGGTAATTATACTTTTCATTTTGATATTATAATTTGGTGGTTCTTTGTCAAACATTAAGCACTTGAGAACTGTTTTTGTAGTGTACATCTTGGAGAAACTGCACAACTGCATGTTTTTTGATGATGAAATCAAGACCTCCATGTTCTTTCCCACTCTTCATGATGCCATGTTGCACATTCTGAAGAAGCATCCAGATAATTCAGAGGAAAAGGTAAAGGAATATTTTAAGCAATGACCTAACCATGTGTTAAACTCCCATTCCCAAAGACTTGATGTTACAGATTAAACATAATATAAGTTAATGTTTTTTGATTGAGGGTGCAAAATATCCAGGAAAAACATAAGACTGATGATATAAAGACTGACCTCTGGCTTTCCTGTGTCCTTATATTTACAGGAGACATACTTCAAAGTGTCAAATGACCAGGCTAATGGATTATATCAGCGGAGAATTGAAAATACAAGAATTACAAATCTGTAAATATTTTATATCACTATTTAAAATACAGAGAACACACAATTATACAGTTATAGCAGACACTCAACTTTAACATTTCAAACAATACAAGTTTGTATTGTTTGAAATGTTAAAGTTGAGTGTCTGGTGTTTGTGACCATCAAAGCCCCACATCTATAACACAAAAGCAGGAATGTGTTAATAGAGTGTTGTAGTGATGGGAATTCCAGCACTTCTTTTTGAGTCACTTGTCTCAGCTCACCAATAAGAGCCAACGCTTTCAGCACCATAATGGCATCTTGCTTGAATTATTTTAGAATTTATAGTTTATCAGTTTAAGCTCTATAAAACCTAATGTAAAAGCTGCAAGTTACTACATTATTGCCTTCTAAAAAACATTAACAGTAGTGAGCTCCAGTAAATGCATGATATAATAAAGACTCATGGCACATCACTAGTACACATTGTTCATGAACACAATTTAACAATCAAAACAGCCAATTCAACCATGATTAGATGAGGAAAGTTTAACCCAATCAAACATTTTTCTTTTCTTGCTTTTTTAAATAAAGTTTATTCCAAAGGTCTGTCAGAACTGTCATTTCTTCTCTTTAAAAAGACCTACAGAAACTGCTTACACTGATGGGTGGTATAGACTTTGGAGTGTTGTAGAATTACACCTGGTTAACTCACTATATTTTTGACTCAGTAGTGAAAAAAGGGTCTGTTCCACTGGATCAGAAGGATCTGTTCAACTGTGAAGCAAATTTGCAGTTGAACAGTACAAATTTGACATTTCAGATTTTATATGTATTATCCCAAATAAAAGAGTGGCCTCCAACCTCTTCCTTAGGTTAAATATCCACTAGATACCCTTCTCTAAAAACAAGGGCAACAGCATATGTTAGCAAATATGAATGGCTCATTCAAACCTCAAAAACAAATAAACAAGAAAAGAAGGTGAAAAACCACTGATGATAAAATCAATCCTTAATTAGTATTTAATTATTAATACATTCATAAAGCAACACATTCGACAATTTTTTTAAATTTTGCCAAATACATTTTGAAATCCAAAAAATTGGCCGTAATTAACAGTATATAATCTAATATCAGAAATTAACGGCAAAGTCTTCAAAGACATGCATTTTTATATTCAAACTCAACTATACAGACTTTCAAACCCCTACCATAAACTCACTTATGATAGCAATGTTCAAAACTACCAAAAAAATCATTCTACTGGTAATAGGGTCTGTATCGGCCCTGGTCTGGGTGATGAGGACCAGGCATCTGTCCCTGTGGAGGAGGACCTTGCATTCTTGGTGGGGGAGGTCCTCTGGGAGCAGGCCACATCCCAGGACTCAGTCCTCCTGGTTGATTGAATGGTGGGCTAAGGGTACCTTTATCCTCAGAGAACTGAGGATTGTAATGGTGAGGTGGTGGGGCATTTACTGGACCACCATGTTGAGGAGGAGGGCCAGGTGGAGGGTGGTTCATGTACGGTGGCAACTGACTCATGAGGTGTCCAGGAGGAGGGGTTATAGGAGGAGGAACCGAGGATAAAGGTGGAGGAGGGGCTTGGCTGAAGACCTGTGCTGGATGCTGCATTGGATGACTAATTGGGGGTGGAGGAGGTGGAGGCCCGTAACGTTGTTGAGGTGGAGCCATCATGTGGTGTGGATGGGAAACTACAGGTTGCCCTGGATATTCTCCTGGATGGTGATGTGGTGGGGCATTCACAGGCTCACGGGAGGAAGAGCTTGCTGAATCGTCCTGAATGGGAACGGTGATGAGGTTGCTGTGCTTCCGTGTAGTCACTGTAGTAATGCGGAACGTCTCTTGAGCAAGAGAGCGTGGAGGCCCCATGTCAGTTGAAGGAGCCTGGCCAGGAGGGGGACGGAGGTCATCGTGAGAGGGAGGAGGTGGCTGAGCGTAGGGGTCATGAGTGGCATGTGGCAGAGGTGGAGGGATGTGCACATGGGGTTTGGGCATGTGACTGGGAGGCACACGGAAACGGTCTGAAACTTCCGAGCTTGGAAGGTGGTGAGGGTCAGAGCGGCCTGCTGAAGTCTTGCTCACCCTCATGTGGCGGTGGTTGATGTGGGCCTGCAAGTCTCTCTGCGAGAGGTAGGTGCGTTTACAGCCCTGAACGATGCTGCACATGAAGAGAGAACCACGCTGGCACTGCTCAATCCGCTGAACTGGGTCTGTACAGCTGTACATCGTCAAACTGAGAGGATAAAGAGGATGGATATGAATTAATGTTGCTCCTGATACATTTTATTTTTACTGCAAAGGTTTAGGAGAACTTTCCTCAAAACTTACCCTGGACACATTTTATCACCTTTCCTCTCATGAAGTAGTGCACATTCATAGCAGAAAACATGTTTACATGGAATCTGTGAAAGGAAAAAAAAAAAAAGAAAAAAAAAAAAAGAGAGAGTCCATAATGGCAGCTATACAAGAGTTCAAACAAAAAACTACCACTGGATGTGTTTATTTATACACAAAGCTTACCATGCGTCCATAGGTCTTAATGGGAAGACCACACTTGTCACAAAAATGGACAGGAGTTTCGTCTTTTTCACCAATCAGATTAAGCTAAAAAAATAAACCAAATTAACACAGAAAGGAGTGGTTTTGTTCATTCTGGTATAATGTTAGTGAAATTGGTACAAAATAGATAAATTCATAATGAAACAGACAGATCTTGAACCTTATAATCCCAAAACAATGGCTGAGGGTATCGCCTTGTGCTAGCATAAGCATCTCCAGCCTTTACCCCACAGTCAAACCTCTCCTCCTGCTTGTAGGCAAAGCTTTCTGTTTAGAAAAAAAACATCACCATTACTATTGAACTAGGCAATAAATGGAAGGCTTCCATGTGTTATAATTGAAATATGTAAACCCTTACTTCTAGCCTGTTTAGGGAGAAGCTTGATGGGTATCCTCCTTCTGACATCAGGACCTCCTAATGCCCCTTCTGTTCCCTGCATGTCACTGTCTGCAAATAAAAAAACTTTTTAAATCATGTAAAGACAAACATAGTAGTACTCTGTGGAGGACCTACTTAGATACCTGGTGAAGCTAATGTGCACTCATGAACTATTTGCTAAATTAGCTTTATAAGAAAAATGCACCCTGAATGGCTTGATTTTTTTTTTAATGATTAACGTGATTTTCCTGAAAGATTTTATCCGATTAATTAGCACTCAGATCACTACATAGCCAAGTTGAGTGTTTGCTGACAGAAATATGGTCTTGTTATTATTAACAAACAGCAAATCATGACTGCAATCACTTATATTTGAGATGGTCATTTGTGTCAACCTAATAAACGCTATTGGCATAACAGCAACTAGCATAACAGCAACTAGCAACTGGTATAACAGCAACTACCATAACAGCAACTAGCAGACTAGCATAACAGCAACTAACAACTAGCATAACAGCAGACTAGCATAACAGCAGACTAGCATAACAGCAGACTAGCAGACTAGCATAACAGCAGACTAGCAGACTAGCATAACAGCAACTAGCAAAACAGCAACTAACAACTAGCATAACAGCAGACTAGCATAACAGCAGACTAGCATAACAGCAGACTAGCATAACAGCAGACTAGCATAACAGCAACTAGCATAACAGCATATTTCAATACAAACATTAAATGTTTCCGGGTGCAGTTTCTTTTAAATGTTATTTCTAATCATATTATGCAGATATACTCGATCTCGATATACTTTCATCATATTTGAGAATACGTTTAAGAGCAAGTAAATATAAATGAAACAAGAAGCTCGCGCACCGATAACCCCGAATCAATACACTTGATATACTTGATCTACTTGAAGTAAATTGCACGAGGCAGTCCTATATAGGGGGCGTGGTCTACAGTGGCCACGCCCAAACACGTCTGTAACGTAGAAGACCTAGCTAGCTAACAACCAGCAAAACTTAACACGGTAAGTATGTAAACGGTACCTATATTTTTTTCCCTGAGCCATGCTTTAAAACATTTATTTAATTATATACCACCATAAACTCACACACAAAAAAAACTAAAAACAATTTTGTAATTTACGAAAGCACTTTTCTACCCATATCGTCTCTATCTGCTAGCTAATGCTAATGCTAACCTCAAGGCCGAATCATCCACAGTGCATAAAAAAATCCAATAACCGTGAACCAGATAAATTATCTCCAGTCGCCCAAATCTACAAAAAGCACGCAGATGTCACACACAGGCCTTGTATCGCTAACGTAACGTTGGTAAAAGTGCTCTATTGCCAAAGGAAAACATGCAAAGGGTGAAGTTCCCTCCTTACCAATGGCATCCATAGCTGTGTGAAGCCGGAAGTCTTTCCTGCTTCCGGTTTGAATCTTTCAACGCAAAAGTCTCGATCAAGATCTCGTTAAATACAAGAAACGTGATAGAATGCAACAACAAAAAAATACAAACAATTAGAAACGTCTGATTTTGACAGCAAATGAGTAGAAACATGATTTCTCGCTTTTAACGCCCATGCACATCTGTTGACTCACCAGCAGTACGCTAACATGGACGACACAGAGGAAGCTCCGACAGGAACGTTTACATGCGAGTTGTGCGAGTTTTCTAGTGTATACACCTTTTACGGGAGGAAACCACCAAACACCAGAGCAGTCGGGTAAGGATAATGTTAAAAACTCACGATTATCTCTGTATAAAATGATTGATTTGCAATTGTGACCTGATCAACCTTTAACCCAACCATGTATGAAACCATGTATCATACACACATACATATTCACATATTTATTCTTCTTCAGGAAGCACTTTATCCTGATCAGGGGTTTGGTGAATCCAGAGCCAGCTCAGAAACCTTTTATGTCCAGACCAATCAGTGCACCATGCAAACAAACACTGACACACACACACTGACACACACACACACACACACACACACACACACACACACACACACACACACACACTCTGACACACACTCTGACACACACACTGACACACACACTGACACACACACTGACACACACTGACTGATACACACACTGACTGACACACACACTGACAACCACACCGACACACACACTGACACACACATTCACAGTCAACACAGTATAATTACCAAACGAATATACAAATATTGCACATTAAGTGGAAATGTGTAGCATACATACCAGTGCAGATAAAAAAAAAATGCAGTAACAGTTGGGTCCAGTTCAGGGTTCGTTGAATGGAGTAGAATGAAATATAAAAAATATTTATTAATCAATATACATAGTAATGACAAAATAAAATACTAAATACTATTTTTAATAAATCAATTAATAATATTTAATAAAAAATAATATTAAATTTGTAAACGAATTACAAATAATTTCAAAACCAAAAATAAAAGTATCAGGTGCAGGAAACAGGAGAACAATAATTAGTACACAGACCTACCTTGTTGGTGATCTTCGTAGGTGCACAGTTATGGTATTGGAGCTTGTTTTCCATGCATAAGGCCAGCTCATGGTTTCACTGTACATACAGCTGTGCATACAGCTGTGCTACTGTGCAACAGGTGAGATGGTGTCATTCATTTTATACATATGGCAACTAATAAAATGGCCAATGATGCTCTCTGCAAAGTAGGTGTACCAAAGTAAACACATAACCCATTGTACATGTCTGTGCCCTTTTAAATGCTTGTCTACACCCCTTTTTCTACAGGTTTTTGGAAGACTGCTATGGCATGCGTGATCCTTTCACTCCAAACAAGGACAAATTCCTTATATTGGGCTCCAAGTGCAGTTTGTGTAAGAAGGCTGTATGTGTTGGCACGGTATGCTCGAAATAGCTTCTTTTACTGATATGGTTAGCTAGTACACTAAATTTATGTCGATTCAAATTGTATTACATAAAGCTGTTTTATAATCATCACTACCGTTTTATAATCTCATCTCATAATAGCGGTTTTTCAGAAAAACACATTGATATCTTTGCCTGTGTGTATGTTTTATTCAGGCCTGCAGCATTTTCTACACCAAACGTTTCTGCTTACCATGTGTGAGGGAAAACTTGGAGCAGTTTCCGGAGCAGATTCGAATAGAAATAACAAAGAAAAAAACAGCTCAGAAAAGTTAACATCAAGCAGAGACACTTAGATATGCGATGGACAGAAGATATTACTGACATATTTTTTTTTGTTTATGCTATACAGTGCAAACTGAATATGTTTGAACATTGATTTAGCCATTTTCTTTCTCACAAAAAAAGGAATCTGCTGATAAGGGGATTCAACAACCTGAATTGATTCACGAGTCATAATTTCAGAAATTGTAAAAGCGAATTGTCCTGCATTTCTATCGAGAATGCCTCAGGAAATTACAATATGCTTAAACAACATGTATAACACAGCTGAAATTCACAAACAGTGAACAAAGGAAATGCAGGATGGACTCTGTTACTACAAGAACCATGGCATTACAAGCACTGTCTCTGAGAACATACAGCAGAGGATGCTTTGAAATGTACCAATTTCTAACAGACTGCTATTAACGTACCAGTGTATTGCATAGTAATAAAATTTGATATTAGAAAGTAATTGTTCTGTTTCATGTCAAATTAAGTGGCATGAGAATGAAATGTAATGTTGAACATCATATTTATAAGTAATGGCTACAGAAGACAACCACAATGCAATGCAGCAACACAATGTGGTTGTGCTGAGTTAAGGCAGAGACTCAGCTTAGCTATTTAACAATGTAGAAGATTACAATAATGATGGTGTTGATAGACACGAACATTGAAGCTTTGAAAGCTGATCTGTTTAAACAGAGAGATTAAAGTGTTTCTGCAATGTGGCATGAAGATTAAGTTGGTAAATATATTTTTGACAATAGTGCATATATTAGTCTCTCGTGTCACAGTTCTTATCATATCTGAAAATGAAAAATAGGCAAAACCTTTTTGAATACAAAACAGTAAACACAAGCCAGCAGTTGTCAGTTCTTAGTCAATGTTCTGTTTTGACCAGTAGTTGTCAGTAGAAGCATTTTTGTGTTCACTTTTTCATAACCAAGAACTTGACCTCACTTTGCAGCAGTGGAAATGGGTATAGAAACTGTATAGGATACAGGAAAGAAATTGGTGTCATCACGTGATTGAAAAGCATCTAATAAAAAAACACAGATATAAGACCTAAGTGTTTCAAATTTGTTTCTTGTTTCCAGCTTCACTTTGGGTGAAGCTTCAGCTTCATTTTGGGATTCTTTGCTAATGCACTTCTTAACAGAGACACAACATCCAACAACTTCATCTTTGAATGAGTCACCAGGGCCCACTTTCTTCTCATGGCCTCGGAAACGTAATTAAATGTAATAAAATATAAAAAAAAAAAAAAAACAGTTTTGACATCTATTTGGTAAAAACTCCATAGTAACTACTGATTTAGTTTTTACACTCGAGAGACTGTAGTACTGACATTACTTACATAGGTGTGTTTTTTGTGGTTTTATCATTGCAGTGTTGCATCAATTGGACCCTTATTTCTTTTAACCCTTTATACCATTTTATCTAGTTAACCCTACAAAAACACTACCCACATAACAGAAATGAATAAATGAACATGTCATACTCTTGTACAAATAAAACATTTAAACATTGTGACCTTCTGAAATTAGTGTAGCTTGAAAAAAAATTCAGCACTGAAGGACAACTGATAGGACTCAGTGATCCAAACTACTTCTGATAGTGACAAAGTCTGACCATGATAAGATTGCTGCCAACTATGACCTCAGCCCTGCCAAAAAACGATTTAACACAATGAAAAAGCTCAGTAAGTTAGAGGATAATTGTCTAGTCTTTAAGAGTTAACATAAAAATCCTACATCCATAAGAAATGTTGTTTTCATACACCAATACACCAAATACACAACACACCAGATTGTAGTGTACTAGAAAAAAAATTCTGCTGCACTCAAAAATATAAATAAATTAATTAATTAATAAGTACATAAATGCAAAGAATTGCTTAATAAGTTCATTTTTCACTCAATTTGGTTAAATAGCTTGATTTGATTAAATTGATTAATTAATGTATAAAACCTAAGAAACAACAAGACACCATGTTTTTAATTTATGTCAAGGTTATATGTTATATTCACCAAATTTGCAACTATGTCTTCCTCTTTAATTTTTAATTATTTTTTAAAATATTTAATTATTTTTTAAAATTAGAATTAAAAAAAAAAAGACAACCTAGGCAAACCTAGGGACAACCCTAAACCTAAGTTTTTTTTTTTGTGGCACACTGTATTACTTTTGATAAGATATAAGATATAATATATATATATATATATATATATATATATATATATATATATATATATATATATATATATATATATATATATAAAGACCACTTGCATAATGGATATGTGTGTGTGTGTGTTTGTGCATAAAAATATCAAATATAATGGATGTTTTTATTAAGTATCACATATACGATATTGTAACACAGTATCGATAATGCTAATGCTATATAATCTACAGCCTCCTGTACTGTGTCTATTCGGCTGTTGTTATCATGTGTATTGCGTGGCACTGTGACACGGCGCTTGTGCGTTTCGCACGTAGTTGTTTGGCGATGAAACCCTGAGGCGGATGAACTACAGTGTGATGTGCACTCGTTTCACTCCGTGCTGCTGATTCCTTCGGCTTCTGGTTCTCTTTCAGAAAAGGGCGGTGCGTGCTGTTCAACCAATGAAAGCTTCCTTGTGTTTAAATAGCCCTCGCCATTAGCTCTCTCTCCCCCTCAGTAGCGTTTACTTGCAAGCGCCATATTGGTCTCTCGGATGACTTGGTGTTTTTTTCGATAGGAATTACTACGAGACAGGAGTGTAGACGGGAGTGACTTCTTCAGAGCTGCATACTTTTATGCAATCACTTGTTCCTTATATGCCACATTGACTGCGTTGCTCTTTTTTGCGCTTTTTTCTCTATTTTGGCATGCCTGCTTTCATGCGCACTCGTCGTCTAATCGGTTTTTATTACGGGAATAATTACGTGTTTGTGATTTGAGCTGTAATCTCGACAGAATCTACTTGTTTGTTTTTGCACCGAGTTTCATGTGGCAAAATGTCGGACGTGCGTCTTTCTAATGGAAGTCCGCCACTGGAGCGCGTGGACGCGAGACCGGAGGCACACAGCAAGCCGTCGGTGTGCAGGAACCTGTTCGGGTCGCCGGACCCGGGGGAAGTAAGACGAGCGTATCTGGACGAGCTACGGGACTCGGAAGTAGCGTTCAGAGAGAAATATAACTACGACTTTGTGAAGGACACGCCGCTTGAGCCCGGTAGATACGAGTGGGAGGCTGTGGACGCAAGAGACGCGCCCGAGGTTTACAGCAGGCCGCCGCGTAAAACCGCACCAGTGGATCTTAACGGGACTCAGACGGACTGCCAAAAAACTCCAAGCGCCGCGAAGAAAAGACCTTCCGTGGAGGACCCGGGTAAATCCAGCGGGATGTAGGAGTGTTCACGTTCTGAAATTGTGTTCCTTATTTTCATGACGTTCGTGATCATTTCGGTCTGCAGCGCACACGCGCTTTTAAACATCTGGCTGAGTTGTTTTGACGTTTCGACGCTCGCGCAGCCTTTTGTTTGAAGACCGACCGTAACATCATTACGTTTATTTATATATATATATGTAAATCACGCGTTCCTGCGTGATACATATTGCTACAGCCGTTGCTCTTGGCTTTCGCTATTTCCTTTAATCATTTTTTGCAGTCAGATTCATGCACAAGAACACTAGGAAGTAGGGCTAATTCGAGAAAAAGGAAAAAAAAATTCTATATATATTTATTTTATTTTATTATCCCCCCCCTTTTTTCACTATATATAGTGAGAATGCTTTTGAAATTGTTAGTGGCGCACAAACAGGCGTCTAACCGCGTTTTTCCTTTCAGAATCAGATTCTGCACGGCAAAGTAAAAGAGTGAACCATGGAGAGGAAGGCAGCAGCAGTCAAGAAAGAGCAGAGCAGACACCCACAAAATCAGAATCCAGCACGTAAAACAACAGGACTTGCATGCAAAGGTGGGTTTCAGTAGGTCTGCAGACAACATCTAGAGAAAAAAATAATAAAAAATACCACTTTGCTGCTGTTATTTTTGCACTGGGGAAAAAAATCATATGCTTCACAGTTAAAATTAAAACGTGGTCAAACACGATGTGCACGTGGAAGGTTCTTACAGGAAGCCTGTGTTTCATTGCAAAAGGAACTTTGGTGTTGTAAACAAACGCCTTTGGGCTGCAGTACTACAGTGTAGTAACACGTCATCGACATTGGTGTGTGTATGTGTATATATGGGTGTATGGGTGTGTGTGCGCAACATTGTACACATCCATCCATCCATACTTTTGACTGTCACTTATTAACGTGTTCCTAAAAGACATTCTCATTTGCTACAGGGGTTTTGTTAGCCCTGAGAGAATGACAAAATGTATGCACTTTTTCTGACAATGCTGATGTGTGTAGTGAGATACAGGTTTTGTATAGTGCATGCATTTGTGAGCGACGTTTATTTCTGTGTATATTTTCCTCTGATCCTTTTATTTTAGTTCTAAATAGACTTTATTCTGTTTCTTGCAGGGAGATGAAGAATGTGCGTTTCTCCATCAAAGAGCTTTATGAAGTAAACAGGGACAGCTATTGGAAAAATAGCATTTCCTTCTCTAAGGATGTGCAAGGCAGTAGAAGCACTGATTCTTTTTCTTTTCTTTTCTTTTTCTTTTTACACTAAAGTTTTGGCACTCAAAGACATTTGCCTCAAAAAGCAGACAATGTAGCAGTGTGCAAATGGTTTTCCTTTTTGCTTTTGTCTTTACTACCTATGTAAATAATTATATGTAGCATATTAAAATATAACATTATGATGAGAAAAATCATATAGTGTGAATGACTTGAAGAATTGCTGTGCAGTTTTCAAAACAACCCCAACAAACCTCCCAGATTAAAGTGAAAAGATATTAGGATCTAGGAACTTGAATAAGGTATCAGTATCATCAGGGTATAAAACAAAAAGTTGGATCAATTTAAAAAACATTAAAATAACCCAAGAGTTCCCCATAAATGATGAAAAAGAAAATAAATAAATGTTAATGGTTGCAAGGGAACTTATGTGCAACTATCTGAGACACCAGTACTTAAATTTGGGATTTTTTTTTTTAATATACATAAAATACCTATTGTTGGTGGTGATACCATAGAAGAGTGTATGGTACTTAATTATGTGAAGTTTATTTAAAATCTGCCAAAGTCGCAACACATTCAGGCAGGGATATTCCTTTTTAAGGGTGTGGTTTTATGGTTTTGACAGTGTTTCACAGTATTATTATATCCCTGGGATATTCCACTAGTTTTCCCCTTAGATTATGTTTTGTAAGTTGCTTATGAATGACAACCTACTGAGTAAATAATAATTTTAAAAAGAAACTGAAATTAACAGCAAATTTTCTTCAGTCACTTTTTTTCTTGCATTGCAATTTTTTTGATAATATTTTTTTAAACACTGGTCCATGTTTTTTTTTTTTTTTTTTTAAATAGTCCACAAATCCTGTCTTTTGCATTCACACATGGTATTCATGTTGAACATGATGTTCCACTATCCCCCAAAAATAAACATAAAACAAAAACTAGACGTTACACTGCATGTGTAAAATTCTGAAGTGTACCTGTGTATATTGCTTGTAAAAACACTGAGGACATTATACTAACTTATTTATGTTAAGCTTTTTTGTGGTTTATGACTATCCAAAGTGGCATTTGTGTTTTTTCTTTTTTTTCTTTTTTTTTCTTTTTTTGTTTTGTTTTTTAAAAGACTTTTTTTTTAACTGAAATGTTTATTTTCAAATTTTGAAAAGAAATTTTTCTAAGGTTGCAAACTGAGCCTATATTAAATTTTGATGTGGATTTTGTATTGCTCGTTTAAAGAGATGATTAATAAAAAAAAATGACAAACACTCAACATTTGATTCTACTTTGTATACATCAATATGCATAACAAAATGCAAGAATCTTGTTTTTTAATATCACACAATTTCATTAATTTACTAAATCTTTTTTCCATTGTTCAGGATAACTAATGATTTAATACAATACATTTGCCAATAAAAACATGCTGCTTAAAAATAATCCCTTGATATATTTATCTTTTTTTTTACTTGAAGTTAAACAACTAGGATCATGATGTTTTGTGCATTTGATATTACATCCATTTTTATAGAACTTGTCTATAGAACTTGTTTTTATAGAACATAACCAAGGCCTTTTACTCACCTGTACTAAAATGTAAGCTTCAAATGTTTACAACTTTTTCACTAGTAAATAGTTTTGCTTATTATACAGATGGATATTTTAGAGCGGAAGGACAGGTCAGAAAAACTTGGACAAACTGGACACATTCTCAACCTCTGTAATGTCAGTATTTGTCTACATTTGCATTTACCTCCATCCAGAATAATTAAACAGTATGATCATTTATAGCTACCTATGGGTATGAAGCCACAAATGTATATGCGTGTAAGTAGTAATAAATACAGATTGCATGAGATCACCCGTTTAAAATACTCGTTCATAAGTTACATTACAGCCCAAAGACGCTATAATTTTAATGTGTTCGCGGTTATAGGCAGCTTTGAACTTGAACTCGGCGCAGTTCAATGTCCCTTGGAAGCCTATAGGTTACTCTGCGCCATGTCCTTTGGTTTTAAAGCTTTTAAAACTACTACGTTTTAATCGCCCCGAAAATACTGCATGCACGAGAAACTGAAGTGTGGATGGAAACGTAAGGTGAAGTGTTTCGCCGTGCGCACAGACTACTCCGGGCGCCATTCGGAGCGCGCTCAGGAACCTGCCCTCACCCTGCCTTCCTCGATTGAGAAAAACAAGGACACGTCCCATGAAAAAGAAGAAGGAGGGGAATGAATCGATAGGATACTGACATTTGGTTCGCCCAATCAGACCGGGTTTAAGGAAAGCACACCACTGGCAGCAGCCACTAAGCTCTCCTGCGCGCTCGGAGCGTGCGAGTCAGTACAGGATGTCCTTTCCGCTAAAGCACGATCCCGAACCCAGCACCACTGGCTAGATTTATGGATTTTTTTTTTTTTTTTTTTTTTTTTTTTTTTTTTTTTTTTTTTGCTGACGCTTGCAAAACCAGCCGTGGCTGACACACAGAATGAGTGCTTAAAGACCCAGGCTATCTGTAGCTCGATGAAAAAAAAATAACATAAAAGCAGCAGCAATTGTGAAAATAGCCTGCATTGAAGCGTGTACAGAAGTTACACAAAGAACGTAGGTGGTCGTTTTTAAAATGAATTTTGCGCATCCTTGCTTCAACTTCCCACATGATAAACCAAAGTCATGATTGCGCAGGATTTCGTGAAGGTTTACTAAACGTGTTAACGCCTCGAAGTACAAAAGGAGCAGAGGAAGAGGTTCCACTCCTGGCCACACAAACACAATGCAAATACCAAACTCTGCTGTGATCTCAACTACCTATTTATGCTGGAGATATTTTTCAGCTTTCTATACAGTGACCATATACTTTATATCATTTGCCTGGATACATGGAAAGTGAAGTGAGTCTTACAATGAAATTAATATAATAATAATAATAATAATAATAATAATAATAATAATAACAGTTGGTGGTGCAGCAGGTAGTGTTGATGCTACAACCCCAGGGTCCTGGGCTAAATCCTGAAGTCAGGTGTGGAGTTTTAAGTATTCTAGTCATTTCCATTTACTTGCACCTTCAAAGAATATGTCTGTGGATTGACTGGATAATCATTTCAGCACATGGTAAAAAAAAAAAAATAAACACCTCTTTAATGGAGCTATCTGAGAAATTTAAAATGACCATTAAAATGCTTTAATACATGAACATGCATTTATTGTAAATGTTCAAATGTTAGACAAGAATAGTGTGCTAAAACGTTTGTACTGTGTATTTAGCTGTAAGTAATACATTAATTTCAAAAGAAAAGTAACAAGTAATTCAAGGTCACTTCATTTAAGCAATAAGGCAATCAAGGCAAACACCTTAATGTTTATCAGTCAGTATTTGTTCAGGAGTGTAGTTTTTTAGTGATCTTAGGGTTCAGTAGTTAGCTGTGTTACTGGGTCAGCTTAAAATGGGGCCACATTTGCTTGCTAAACCTGATTTAACTAATAACCCAGGATGATTTTTTTTCAGTATCAGGATGATTTAAAGAGTGATTAATGCTCTACATCTAGTTGAAAGCAAACCAGACTGATATTAGCACATAGTCACCATGACTGTTCAGATGGTATCTATTATGGCTACACTCTACACAAGAAGATATTTTGGCTAATAATCAAAACAGATGTTTGGCCTAGGATCTGAATTAGGATCAAAATGCATTTAATACCTACTCAAAATTTCTGCTGATGCCAAGCAACCTGTCATCAGGTTCATTGTAACACAGTCATCTTTTTGGATAAATTGTTATAGTGGTGATTTCTCCATAGGGGAAAGTGGGACAGAGTTACACATTTTAGAAGTTTTTAATTTTTACAACAAATCTGAAATTTTAAAAGTCATTTTTACAACCTCTACATTTTACATTTCATCATGCTATTTACCTCATTTAATTGACTAAAATATATATATTTTAAATTAACTCTCTGTGAAATGTATGTCAATGTTCTGTAGATTTGCTTAACTGTACATTTGTGCAATTCCGAGGGAGAGAGCTCACTGCCCCACATACTCACAAGTTATTATTGCACCTACTGGTCAGAAATGGGAACTACAACAAGCAGTAGTAGAGGCTCATTGGGCAGGAATCACGTGAACCCATGCTCAGGGGAGGAACAGGGGTCAAAGCTGTTCTTAACCTAGACACAACTTTATACTCTAAATTGGACTAGAATAAAATATTTGGTGTCCACCAAGATCCTGATTGGTTGCTTATAATTAGATATACATCTAATACTTTTCTGCAAAGAAAGGCAAACTGTATGCAGGCAGCGTATCTATGATGTACAGAACCATTTTGATTTTAAATATATACTGCAAAGATAAAGAAGGAGAAAGAAAGGGGGAACAGGTGATGTTCTTTCATCAGAAATGTGTGTGTGCATCACAGTGACCTTGTTTCCCACACAAAGATTGAGAAAAATGTGTCTCCCTATTTCAAGGCCTGAAAATTTTAGGATGTTTGGGACTATCGTGTGGTTTTTGTGATGTAGTTGGGCTGGAAATGTAGCTGAAACCTGACAACCCTGGTTAATGATAGCAGCTCTTCTGTGTGCCCCACGTTGGCAATTGGAAACACACCTGCTGTATGAAACACAGTTGAACAAAATTACATCTTAAAACCATTCAAAACAAACTAGTTGACTGGATGATGTTACCTTGACTATAGAAATCACTACATAGCAGCCTATAGAATAAGTCATATCTTCTTGACATATGTTGACATATATCTTCTTTTATGCTGGTTAAAAGTGTTTTAGAATAATCTTTTACACCATAGAACAGTCTGAAAAATAAACAATGTCTGCTCTTAATTTAAAGGCATGAAATCCCACCCAACTCATATGAACATCTACAGTGAGAACAATGGATTTTTTTTTTTTTTTTTTTACATTTCAGCTTTATTTACAGTACATCAGTTCCTTCATGGACATTTTATGCCACAATCAATCACAACATATCCTGCCAGATATGATCTCAGAAAAGGTACAGGAAAATATTTGTTCCTATATTCACCTTTTCTAACCTCCTTTGTGTTACTTTATTAGAATACTCTTTTATTAGAAAAAATAAATCTAAGCCAAAAAGGAAATAGTCCAAGAGAACTCCTGCTTGATTGGGGGCAGAAACACACGAACATATTGACTCACAAAACTGTCAAGAGCAGCCGGCCAAATCTGAAGACTCAGTGATAGTAACACAACATTTCCTAAATTAGGAGACTGCTAATTTAATAGCATGGTAGACAATGAAAAAAAGAGTGATCAGACAGAAACTCAAAATGTTTACAGCTGGGCCTATTATTAGATATTTTATGCAGATCCAAACATGATGTCATATTTGGCTTCCCCACTGGGAAAGAAACATTTGCTAATGCCTGTATTATTTTGGATCTGCAACATCTCATGTTTTTTGTCATTAATGAGTGATTTTTATGAGACCGAATAAAGCATTTTATTTTCCACGTCTGTCTGCCCAAGAGTCATGTGCCTTGGCTGCCCTCAACCCCACAAGAAACCTGCACCAGGCATGGAGCATAACCAACTCTGGCTGGTACTTGTACTTATTTGGTCCCTAACCTGCACAAACAAATTATTTAAACAATTATTTAAGCCTTTTGCTGTTGGAACTCTTATCTTGCCGTGTACCTCAGATGTATGTGTGATTAGGATTGCACCATGTGTGCCACTTTTAAGGTCATTTTAATTTTTAAAGTACTATTGCAATTCTGAACTCTACTTTGTTCTGACTACATGGAGATATTATTCTTATTAGTCTATCTATTTCCTCCTTATCTTTGATGACTATATAAATGTTTAGGGGTGTGCAGGATTATGGTCTGATAATGCTCCTGCTAATTACAACCAAGTTTCAAGATTCAGCTTTATCATATACACAATCAACTTGTACAGTGCAGTTCTTAGTTCACAAGCAGAAAATAAACAATAAAGTAATAATGTTATGAAAAAAGAAAATCTTAAAAACTATCAGAGATAAGGTATAGTGGCTAAAATGACATTACTAAAATAACAGGTATGCCATTAATGACCTGCCATATCATGAGTTCATACAAACTGACAGTGTGTGTTCACATGGAAAGTCGTATATCAGTTCCATTCCCACAAAACACAGTCGGTTTTTAACAATTAATTTTAACCTTTTATTTAATACATGTTTAAAATAGCAATTTTAATAAATAAAGCAATTTTCAAATAAAGGTATCCCTCAGGGGTCTATATTAAATCCGCCATATTTTCTACATGTATTCAAAATGTAGAAAACTGCAATGACGAGGGATGTATAGAAATCGTTCCTCTTTCACATCTGTGGCTAAATTTACTATTGTTCAAATGGCAGTAGTTCCTCTGTTTGACTATAGTGACGAAGCCTATAGATATGCATTACAAAGCCTTGACAGTTCTTGCCATTTCTCTATATTGTTTGTGATAAATATTTTAAACACTCCTCCTTTTTTACCTAGACAAAGGTTTCTACTTCATATTCACCATAATAGCGACTGGATCACAAATTTCAAGACTCTTCTTGTGCTTTTCGTCTTTCACTTGGTAATGTCTAAGTATAACACTAGGCTAAATAGTTCCTAGTTCATTGTTTTAGGCTGCTGCAGCAATGTATTGAAATATTCTACAAAACCATTCAAAATATTTAACTCTTTCTGAATTCCAGAAAAGGACATGTACCAGTATTCCTCCCTACTAAGCACTTTTATAGACTTGCTACAGTACCTTTGTTTTAGTCTTTTATTCACAATTTTGTTGTATGTTTGTTCTCTTTAGTTTTTTTTCCCTTTTTCCTTCCAAATTATGTTTCTATCCTCTTCAACTGGCTTTGCAAAGCTTCCTGGTTAAAATAAAGGTAATATACATAGACAATAAATAAATAACTCTTTAGCATCAGTTAGTAGCTAGCGAGATGTTTAGTGCTATGTCAAAATACTTCATTAGACTCAACAATGAATGTTAGATAACAGTGTGAAATGTGCATGGTTTAAGTATCAGAAGTCATTTATATTTATTGACAGTTTAATAAACATTCACTGTTCATACATAGCAGCAAGGTGCTTTCCTGCTCATTATGGTTATAAACAGTGGATATTTGAGTTACAATAGCCTTCCTGATAGCTCTTACAAGTCCATTCTCCTCTGATGTTTCTAAACAAGGCATTTTGCTGCAAAACTACTTCTCATTGGATGCATCTTCTTTTCACACACCATTTTCTGAAACATTAAAGAATTTAGAGTGTGAAAATCCCAAGAGATCATTTTTTTTGTAATATCAAACCAGCCCAACAACCATTCAAAGCTCACTGATATGACACTCATTCACTGAGAACAGTTATACTGCTATCTTTGACCTTTCTTCTTAGAAATATAGTCCCACGTTCTTTATAACTTGGTGTCTGTCTGCACAATGTACAAGATGCATGCGCCAACATACATGCCACCTACACTGACCTGGAGAGTTGCAAATGAGACAAACTGTTAACTTCAATAACACGCAAGCTAAACCCTTTAACCAATTAAACTGTAGACCAGTCCTGTTTAAATGTATTTAGAACTATTACTTGATTCTTATAACATTAAGTAGTGAAGCCAGTAGACAACGATATGTATTTGACCTGTCAGCTAGCCCTATGACCCTTCGAAACCATACACACAAAGAGAGAGTCACAGAAAGACAGTGAGAGAGAGAGAGAGAGTGAGAGAGAGAAAGTGTGTGTGTGTGTGTGTGTGTGTGTGTGTGTGTGTGAGAGAGAGAGAGAGAGAGAGAGAGAGAGAGAGAGGAGACAGCAGAGACATCTCTCTGTATCACATAGAGGCTCCACGCCCACAGTGGCCACAGAGGGAGACAGACTTTGCAGAGCAAACACCTAAATCTAACTGAAACCTTGTTGTCTGGGGCTGCAAAGCCACAGCTCACACCCAGATCACACGATTTAACGGTTCTTTTTAAATAAAAACAAGCCAGTGCAGCAGCATAATGACAATTTTACAAGAACAGTATAATCCAGCTTTTCTGAAGACGTAAAAATAAATATCAGGGGCATATTTATATTTATTTAAGTTGGTATCACTGAAATAAATGGTGCAAGTTGGTATTTGATCCAAATAACATGGATAGAGTTGAAATTCTCAATGTCATATTAAAAAAAAAAGAGGCCAGTCAGATAAAAGTAAATCCATCTTCTGCTCCTGCATTGTAATATGACCCCAGCAATCACATAAGTTGACTAAAATAAATTCACTATGACCAGAGATAGAGAAATGGGGCATGGTGATATACTTACGAATACACACACACACACGCACACACACACACACACGCACACACACACACACACACACACACACATTTTATAAATATGTTACTTTCAATAAAGGTAAATCCCCAAGGACCACAACCTTTATATCATGGTCATTATGATGAATTTAATATATAGGATGCATTATGATGGCAACTCCTACACAACAGGAGAAACTGATATTTATATTCATGTTGAAATAACTCTTAGTGCAAGCCTATTCATTTAAACTTATGACAACACACCACAATAGTAATCTCACATTCACACAATGACAAAATACATACAGCAAAACTAACTAGACCAGCTGCACCACATTTTCCACATCTCTGGTACATGTGCAGGCACTCTTCAAGTCAAATGAATCAACAATATTTTCTCTGGCTTCATCTCTCAACTACACCTTTACAATTAATAGTAGCATTTATATAACCTTCTAACCTGTTAAAAATATATACAATCATATATTGTTAATGAAAAATATATATACAGAGACATCACTGACTACATGTATTATTTTGAGAGATTGCAAATTTACTAGCATATTGTGAAACCGATATCAAAACTGCATGCACAAAATGAAAGCACATTATAAAGCCATGCAGCCTGTTAAAGTTCTGCAATAATAGCGATTCAAAATATACTCAACAGTTCTGAAAATATACTCTTCAGTTCATAATATCATGATTTGACAGCTATTTAGTGCTGATTATTCTTGCCACAGAATGCAGACTGTTTTACTCTTTACTCAAATATGCAATTTCCAAACAAATTGTCCAAATGTGATCATTTTCAGTGCAGCCATTTCAATTATAACTCTCTCTCTCTCTCTCTCTCTCTCTCTCTCTCTCCCTCTATTCCTACTGCCTGAAGGGATGCCAGTGCTAGCGCCAGACACACTTCCACTGCTGTGGCTCCTTTCACCATCTGGACCTGCCAAATTCATTCTGATAGCTCTCCTGCTTGGTGATTCTGCACGTTATTTACTTTAATGGCTGCTGTATGTCTCCCCATAGATAGCATAAAGCTTGCACCTGTAAAAACATTTTATGCCCAAAGATCACAATCAATTTAATGAAGAATCTTATCAGGATAACTATTGCTCTTATCATAAAGACTGTCTTCTGCATATCCCAGGAATCCTATTTACAATATGCTCATAGTGTTAAATCCTTTCAACACAACTGTATACGGTTATGATTTGTAATCCAGTTATTGGGTGTCACTCAAAATAGCATACGTTTCCTCACAAGGTTAATTCCTCATGTTGTCTCATGGAATTTATTTGCAGCTGTAGCCTCTGTCTTGCTTATACAAATCTAAATCTGGACAAACTGATAATGGGTGGACTCTCCCTTCTTCATTACTATTAGGGGAAAAACAGTGAACAAAGACAGCAGTTACCAAGCATCTAATTTAACCCGCAGAACTAAAGTAACGTTCCATCTGATATGCATGAGACATGTATTTGACACAAAAGAATGTTACCAGTATTTTATGTGAAATATTACTACATATTTAACAATATAATCTGCAGCCAAAATCAGAATATGAGACACCAAAGTGCTGCCCTCTTTTGGAAGAGAGAATAGTGTAGTCAAACTGCATAAAGAATTATTTATCAGGCAGCATTAATTCTGAAAACTTAGCATGTCTGTTACAATGACAAAGACATTCCTATCTAAAATCTGTCTTATCTGTGGGCTGGCTTGATAACAACTGTAATTATGGTTCAGCCCAGGGTGGTGCACCTAATATCATTCATGTCCTCAATGCAGGATTCACAGTGCAAAAGGGGGGAGGTGGTTTCTCACTGCTGCCCAGCCAGGAAAAAAAGATGAATGTCTCTGAATAGAGAGCAGATATATGAAACCACAGTCTCCCTTTTCATAGAGTAGGAGAACATGGGGTTGGCCGCCAGAGGAGCAAAAATACTACCAACTCAAGGAATGTCTTGGCATTGGCAAATAGTGAAGTGCACTCATTATGAGAGAGATTAAGAGAAGACGAGGGAGAAAAAAAATCCCTTAGGCATATTGCCAGTAGCCTCCAACACAATAGAGAAACCTTGAGCTCATCTCATGGAAACCATGAATGTGAATTTTACCTAGCTACTTTCCTGCTAAATCAACACTCTTCCCTTCAATTATACTCTCTTTACTTACACTATTCTACTAGACTCCTTCACAGACAACAAATCGCTTCTCTGTGACACTACATAACATTTGATAGTATATTTAACAGATACAACAGGCCAATCAATGGGTACATTTGAAAGGACATTCAGGATAATTAAAGACTGGGCTGTTATCTTTCTAACATATAATTATGCCAGTAAAATAAATAGAAAAAAACAAAAGCACAGAATAGATAAAATTTCAGTACTGCACAAACAACAGTCAGAGTACCATGACTAGTAACAAGCTGTTGGTCAACACAATTAGGTGGGTCCACATTGTTGTCTTTGTTTATTCTAGATTGAATAGACTAAGGGATAATGGCTGTGATGGTTGGCCACTTGCTTTCATTCATCTAAAGGGGCCATGCACAACCTTTGAAAAGAAATAAACCTTACATTTCAGGCTCCCCCAGCAAGAAGAAGAGCTGAATCATCTCAAAGAAATGTTATTTTTAATTACACTCCCTCCACTTGATGACCAAGAAACTCTCTGGCAGACTGACTTGAAAGATGGTAGCGTTTCGATTTTGCTATTCACATCTCTATCTTCTTTCCAAACCCTATTATGGCACAGTGAATTTCTATGTTCTTATCAATCTCATAGATGTATGATATCATGATCTACAAGTAACAGGCCTATTAAATGTATTGGATGTAGTCTACCTGATGAGCATATGGTTTAGTAAATGATCATTAAATCCCAATACAAAAATTGCACACACAAACATTTACTATTAGTATTTACCCTGAATACTCTTTTTCTGGTGGTGTTAGGGTAACTGGCTTTATAACAGGAATTATTTACAGACATAGAGGAAACCAACACACCATAAACAGAAGTAAACTAAAAATGCCAGCCTTTGAAAACAACATCAAAAATATAAATATGTCAACTGGAGGGACTTCATGGGGTTGGCATTAAAACAATTAATCTAAAGGAGGAAGATGGAGACAAAGAGAGCAGAAAAGAAAACCATTGCTATTACAAAAACATAGATCAACTAAACAAAAACACGTCATAAAACTGTCATTTCCCATGTCTGCAGGGATGCTGCTTTCCCGGCAACAACAACAACAGGAAGTTGTCCACAGAGCTCCCTCAATGGGACTGATGTTTAACCATCCAAAACATACTTATCCATCCAAAATGCACCTCTCAAAAAGTCACAGAAAGATGTGCAGTGGTTTTAATGCCAGCTGTATGTTTTAACCTTGAGTCTAAGGTTTAAATGAAAGACAGACATACCGGTAAGTCCCTAAGCAAAGGAGTCAGGCTAATGCCCAGGGCGAGAATATTCCAGAGAGCAGTTAGATGAAAGTGATGGCATCAGTGTTTATTGAGGGCCTTTTTCAGTGGGTTCGAGGGCAGCTCATAAACCCTCAGTAATTTAATTAAAGCAGTAACAGCAGTCTGACTGGAGCCACATGGAGAAGTGTATGTGTATGTGCATGTGCGTGTGTGTGTGTGTGTGTGTGTGTGTGTGTGTGTGTGTGTGTGTGTGTCTAGTTTGGGGGTCTTTTCTCAGTTAAGCTAAAATATGTTATTTCCTGGTATCTCTTCATTTTCTTTCTGATTCTCCACTCATACTACAATTAGAAGAGAATAATTCATGTTTTTTTAACAGGAAATGTTACTTTTTACAATGAATAAAATACAATGACATGAAAAGAAAAAACAGAAAACTGTTGAATGTATGTTTAATAGGATGACCTACTTAAATCGTTGATAACCATTTGCATGATAGCTCGAAAGATATATTCATTGCAGGAATACGAGTCACTTTTCAAGCTTTTTGTATTTCTTATGCATGCAAGGAAAGCAATTATTAATCAACAGGACTTCCTCAACAAGATTTATCATTCTTATTAAATTTAACAGAAGTAGTAATGGAGACATCCGGGACAACTTTGTGCATTACACACATCTGAGGCCTGGGGTGGTACTGTATACACTGTGTACATTCTGTTATTTGTGTGTCTGCATGAATACATTGTAACACAGCCCCAGG
This sequence comes from Tachysurus vachellii, assembly GCF_030014155.1. NCBI lineage: Eukaryota > Metazoa > Chordata > Actinopteri > Siluriformes > Bagridae > Tachysurus > Tachysurus vachellii. Next base: position 14,280,511 of record NC_083475.1, read on the forward strand.
ATTTCAGAGGACTCACATGACTCACTAGGAGGCCCATATTAAAGACTTGGACTGCTCAGGCATACAGTATGATACTCCCAATTGTTACTGTGACATATAAGTAAGCAGCATATGCATAGTTGGGCAAGAGAATAGTCATTGAAATGGTTCCCCAAAAAGCCAAAACAGAACACTTACAAATTGGTGTAAACTGTTCAGGGTGAAAAATGTTTTTTTCCTTGGGTGTTGGTGATAAGAGAATCTGCCAATATCCTTGGTAGACTAGGCTGTATGCATATTAAATGTTCATTCATTCATTCATTCATTCATTTGTTCATTTTCTACCGCTTATTCCGCTCCGTCACTGGGAGCCTGTGCCTATCTCAGGCGTCATTGGGCATCAAGGCAGGATACACCCTGGACGGAGTGCCAACCCATCGCAGGGCCACATTAAATGTTAAAAGAGTAATTGTCTTGCCTAAGTTCACACAGAAATGGTGTACAGTAAAACTGTTCCAGTCACTGTGAGACTCCTGTATTATTGCAATCGCTAGCATTTTTCCCAATTTGTCTTCAAACACATTTCTTTTTTGTTTAGGAAATTGATCTGCATACATCCATGTTACAGGAGTCAGAGTGGTGCTCTAAGGGGTCAGTCTTCCAGGCTGGCTAAAAAAAATAAGTGCTTACAATTTGCTGCTGAGATGGTGAGAGGTGGTCTTCAAGTGGAATAGGAGTGGGATTAGAAGTTTTTGAATGGTTCCCACTCACATATCTCTGCAACAGCCTTCACCTGGGCAACAGGAGCCACCTCTCTCCACTTGACATTCATATGGCACAACATCTATTTGAAAGACCTCATATTTAATTTAACCAACATGACTTGTGACCTCAAAGAGCTTGACACTTGGTGGCTAATTTTGAGCAAGATCAGAATAATATGAGGTCCTTGGCTAGCTGGACGGTACGGGAGGTGATGAATTGACCCAGTGCCATCCCTTCTGCAATCGTTTCTGGCTGCACTGGACCAGAATTCAGCCAATGGAGGGGCCTTTGGACATGCAGGAATGGCTGGTCCCTTCAACCACTGCCATAATTTGGAAACACACTGAGCCTCTTTAGTTGAGACCAAAGAATTAGAACATTGAGATCTTTCAATTATGCATATCAAGAATTGTTGTCCTTAAAATATTTAATAAAACATTTTCAAATCACTGCTATTCTACTCTATTGGAGATTTTGGAGCAATGTGTTGAGCAACATTCTCCACCATAATGAATAAAACACCAGTTGAGGCAAGATTTGTGTTCATCTCTTAATATTGTTTCAGAAACTTGTAGAATTCATACCCCAGGGCTGCCTTTCCAGCACCTGATGAGACCTTAATAAGACACTTAATATTGATTTTAGTTTAAGTCTGAAAGCATGTAATTGCAACTCCTTCCTAACTGACCTTCAAATGGCCAAGTACCAGGAAATATCAGCTGTTAGTCTAGTTGCCTTTGCCAAGAGTTTATTACTTGACCATAGATTGATATTTCAGTAAGAAAAACAATCCAGACATTGCAGAAAGGGTGAGAATATTGTTATTTTGTCCAGATATTGTTAGTGATAATTTTGCAGCAATGATAATTAATAAACATTTGTGTGAATAATATTGTTATAATAAAACTATAAAATGTACCTACATGTTTAAGTACAAAATTCAACATTCATTACATACATAGGTTGTGTCAGTTATTTTATATAAATGCTGACAGTTGTTTTGGTACTGACTTTAACATTTGGGTACATAAATCAGTAATAAAGCATTTTGTTTTTTTGATTTTTTTTCACTAAATCTGCAATGCTGGTTGTAAATTCTGTCTTGCCTACAGTATAATATGCCTCCTGACTATTGTACAGCTTTACTGCATACTTTATTTTACTGTGTCTGCAGAACAGTACAGCGAGACTTTATCTAATGAGAGTAGCAATAAAGCCATCAATTTACTAGTAATTACATCTAAATGTCTGTTACACTGACTTTATGCCTGTTTATTCCCAGATAGCCAGTTTTTATGGAGGCAGTATATCAACATCTCGTGTATGATACACATTATCACACTCTCAAGAACACAAACTGTACACTCCACTCACCCACTCATCTCAGCCAAAACACACACACACACGCACACACACACACACACACACACACACACACACACACACACACACACACACACACACACTCCATTAGAATGTGCTTCTTTGAATGGCTCAGAAAAATCAAATGAGACAAAGAAAAACATTCTAACATCTTGGTTCAAGTTTATAGCTGATAACATTTGTTGTCAGTGTAATGATGTTTGTGCTGGACCAAGGTCTAAAGAAATAATATGTCACTGGGCGACAGGTAACCTACAGTATACAGTAATTGGGGACAGATAAGTTTTTTATTGTACCTTATAAAATTTAATACTCAAATAAAAATCAACAAGATGAGCAATTTATTGTACCAAAGAAACTGTACACTGTATCATTAAATAAGGTTGCTTGGTTACAACTGTGAAAGACAAAATTATTAAACTTAGTGGAATGTGAATAATCTTTTAAAATAATAGGAATATTATTTCATGTAGAAATGAAATTTAACTGTGTTGGTTGGGTTGGATGGATGAAATATTTTTGTTTTGTGTTGGCTTTAAGGCCTAAATCTGCTGTATTATTAATTTTTTTAAAAGTAAAAGTGTTTTTTGGACAGCATTCTAGGTGAAGGATTTCATTACTCTATTACAGTGGTAATGTAAATACAAGCCCTTTTCCCCATTGTGTTGCTCTTCTCCTGGTTATCTTCTGCATCAACAGTCACCAAATTACACTAAATCTTTAATGCTGGGATCTGATGTTGTCACTTGCAATTTGTTCAAAATATAACCATGGCATGTTCATAATACATATTTAAACTAATATACACATTGTAGGTGTTAATTTAAAACTGGGGAATTTGCAGCATTGTGTCAGCTCACTAAAATCAAATACAATTAAAAAACAGAAAATAAATTGCAATTATTTATAATCAGCTAAATACAGTACGATTATTTAACAATTTGAGAATTAAAATTAAAATAACACTCTACTAAGCCTCATCATTTGTTTACTGACGTTATCACTCATGCATGGTTGAAAGTGAAAAATGAAAATCACATGACAAAAAAAAAAAAGCTCTTATTAAAATGTGTCAAACAAACCTTACCATGCTGACTTGAGAATTACTTTAAAGACACATGGGGGATTCCTTGTACAGTTTCAGAGGATATTATGGTTTACAGCAGCTTTATTCTGCGAGCAGTTGCTCTCATGATTGTATTCATCTCGATCTTACTTTGGTTCTCCATTTGAGAGTGGCACTGAAAAGGGTGGGGTGGATGGAAACTTCCACAAAAAATACAAAATGACAGAGAATGCTTCCACGGCGGAATACTTCATGTTTGTTGACTGGTCATCAAGCAGTCATGGCAACGACTTTGGTCCTGAAGGACATTAGCACTGACTTTTCAATTATTTGGTGCAATAGGAGTAAGACTGCAAAAGGTACATACATATGAATTCGTAAAGGCCACATTGTAAGATATCAGTGATTAACTAAGCATTGATTCATTAATTGTGCTTATTGGCAACTATAGCCGTGAAAGGAAATGAATTAAATCACAAATCTGAAAAAGATCATAGTCATTTAAGAAGCATGGTGGCTCATGCTTTAGTTATCCTTTGTAACTAGAATACCCAAAACGTTCTGTATTCTGACATGAAGCAAATGACAAATTTATACACCATTAATGTTAATGATAGCCTTCCCGTTCTATTTTCAGTCTGTCTTGGCTATTACTAGACATATTTAGCACTGGCAAATGCTCATGTTTTATTTCCACATCATGATTCTGAGGCTGAAACCTGGAGCTGAAGCCACAGACCACACTTGGCACTATGTAATGCCTATTAAAAATTCTTAGTGCAGGCTTAGTGAGTACCAGGCAATCCTCCTTTCTAAGAAGACTCTGGATGAGCTAAATGATTTGTTCTTTTTAAATAGCATGTATAGTGATGGAAACTAAGCATTTGGTCACATTTGTTTTTCGTTATTCAATATACTTCACTCTCTATTTGCTTTAAATTGACACACGTAATGCTTTTTGATGACATACTTAGAAATATGAACAAAAATTCATGTAGTAATTAGCAAAAGACATTGGAATCATATGCATGTCACTTTTTTGTATAAAACTGCATATCTGTATTACTGGGAAAGAATTCTGTTTTGTTTTTTATGCTCTTGTTCATATTTTAGACACTCATCTTAGTTGAAGGTTTAGTATGTTCTGATATGGGTTGATAAAAAGAACTATGTGATTATGTCACAATATCTTAAAGAGGCTTTTCACATTCCTGGAGTATTTAACAGGTGATCAATCTATTCTCCTGTCAGTCTGCTAAAGATAGTACTGTCCTCAAACTGATATACTGACAGTATATAGTAATGGACAAAAATGTAGTCTTTTTCCAACACATTGTTGCATAGGACCTTTTGTGTATGTCCTATAGAGTTAAGGCAGCCCAAGGGACTGCTTTATTCTATTATTTACACCTTTAATAAAAGTAAATTTGTAAAATATGACATCAGAGCACTTTAAAAAATTAAAGCAAACAATGTGTGAAAAGGTTATTCTGTTATTTTTATTATTTAACTTAACGCCTGTGTAATGTCTATGTTTATGTATCTATACGCAAACACTTTACTTACACAGCTGATTAAAGATACTTGAGTGAAACGTTCCACCATAAAAACTTGGTTCATGATCTCAATGGCTTTTGTAGTTCAAAACAGGCATGTGTTATAAGGACATTTTCAGATAACAGAACTATTTATATATCTGCTGCCATTTCAGTATCTCATTATCAGACAGGGAGTCTCCAGTCAACAGCAATTAAGCACACTACCAACAGAAATGAAACAGAAACAAACATTACTAAGCTTTTCTTCTAGCATTTGTGTTAGACTTTGACATGGGTGGAGCCAATATAATGGCCTGGGTTTGCCCAGCTAAACTCTCCACCAGCACTCCTGTCTTTTGTTTCATTCCACCCAACTAAATCATTTGTTCTACTTGACTTTCCAGACTGGCTGCTCACTCAATTTTGCCCTAAAACATCAGTATTTTTATGACAGCTATTAATCAGTCTCTACGTGTTGGCAGATTTGTTGCCATACGATGGTGTTTATAGCAGTTTCAGCAATCAATTTTCATGGTTAAGAAAGAGGGTCTATTTATGTGACACAAAGTCACTTTCTTAGTGACTTTTTTTTTTCTCTTCTTTCTCTTTCTTAGCTGTGAGCAGTTATCACTATATAAGTCAAGCATAAAAGAGTGAAAAAGACTAAAACCAAATAGAGGAAGCTTCTCATTCAATGTTAACAACACTATGATTCATGGAGTTGGAAATTTAATTTGTTTTGCACTTTTGCATTTGTTTTGCAAACTATGTGAAAGTTGAACTCATATAAAAAACGAGTCAAAAACAGTTGTTTCCGCAAATGACGCATTTATAATATCCTTACAGAAAAGTCACATGAATGTCATGTGATTTTTTTTTTACACATTTTAAACTTTAAAATTTATTTGGCTTTAAAAACTATTTATTTTTTCATGGTTTCATTTGTCACATCATGTCAGAAATTAATATGGACATCGGGCATCCTCAGGCTTTGATTTTGAAATTTTGGACAACATTAGGAATTATGCATTTCTATTTCTATTTTCTATGCATTTCTATTTTTATTTTCTATGCATATCATTTTCTAATAAATGATAACAATAATGACCTAACAGTAATCAACTGCTCCTCTAGATTATACCCATAATCATGACAAGTCTCATTTCAGCAGACTTACAGTCATATACGGCTCATTAATAAGCTTTGTTGATAAGCTGTTATCTTGAAATTATTTCATGTGTCATTAAAACAACAGATCAACCCAACAATGTTAATGATTATACAGTAAGACATGGGTGATGTAGTAATCTCCTAGTCAGCTGTTTTGTCAAGAATCATTTTCTTGAGTTTAATTATGTCCATGAATTATATCCAAATTTGCTCACCGTAGTATAGACTTTACAAAGACTTTGTTTCAGAAATAGAAAAGAAATACTTCAAATCACAATTGGAGTGTTTACAAAAAGAACCTGGCATTTAATGATAATTGTGGATTAACTGTGTCATGGAGTGTGTAGGGTGTGACATATTGTTGATTTTGAAAGAAGGGTTTATCCAGGCTACTTTAATAGGTCTTAATGACGTACATACCAACAGGTAAACCTAATCCTTCCTCAGCCTTGATGACACAAACATATACACACACCCAAAACCACACATGCAAACACATACACACACCACTGCATTCTATATCTCTAATAATGCTAACACAAAAACACACGCACTCACACACACACACACACACACACACACACACACACACACACACACACACACACACACACTCACACACACACACACACACACACACACACACACACACACACACACACACACACACACAGGTAAACGATGTAGATATACCAAACAGGTGAAAATTGCTGAGGAGAGAGTGATAAACTCATTGACCTGTAAAGCAAACACCCAGAGATCACATGTGTCTGGGTGTTGGATCGCTCATGGAAGGATCTGTATTTAGCGAGTGATGTCATTTCTGCGCTCAGCCCTAACAACCATCATAAACAGCGATGCCGTGCGAAGTGAGAGACAACAATCCGTGACTAACACCTTCCACATCACACCATGAAAGCTCCTCCTCTAACTCCCTGACATGGCCTTACAGGGCAACAGTAAAGAATCCTTAAGATGCTTTAAAATTTTCCCCAGCACTCTATGCTATTTCTCTGGATTTACTGACCTCATTTTAAATATTACATCACTGTCAGAGAAATACACACAAAACCTATGTCATGTCCAAGAAAAAATAGCTCGTTAATGGTCTAGAAATTAATCGTTTTCATTTATTCACTCCTTGTTTCATAAACAATAATGATAAACACAATTTTTTAAATGTCTATTCGTAAATGTGTTTAAGTTCAAAACATATTAAATATTACAATTTTAAGATTCTGCAATATTTCTAGATCCCTATTTAACATAAGTCAATTTCTGATATTGACCATGTTAACGGCTTTGTACACATGGTCATCTTTTCTGCATACATACGGTGTTAAACGTGTTTTGAGAGCCTTCTACAGTTCAAAAAAATTGTCTTATTACTAAAGAATTTCCAAAATTTTGTAAAATTCCAAAGAATTCTTGGCAAGTCTATTGTTCATTTCTGCTTAAAAAATGAAAAACTCCAGAATTATGATAAAATAACAAAGTATTCCAAAATATAAAATACGTATAAACTGTTTAAATGTGTTAAATGATCACCTCTTGTACACCTAACTGTCCACTAACCCTTTCTAGCTGTCTTGCTTTTTATTTAACCTTTCCAGGTTCTATGGAGGAGCTGCCTGTTGGAGCTTTAGCCTCAACTGCCTGCTGTATGAGCTGTGGTTAGAAACTGTGGTTAGGGCAAAGACAGCAGGCTCCAGTTTACAGCCCTACACAGACACACAGCTACTGATTTCATACCATCTTCGTTTATTTAGGGATGGGCAGCCCTCTAGAAGGCCTTGCTCCAGTCACCTGACAACTCAAGACTCAGCTACATGATGTTTGAGCAATAGATTTTAATCTTGCGTTTGTCTCAGAAAAGGCTTTTTTACTGTCATGATGTATCTTTTCCCATGTTTGTCTTTTCCTGTAGTGATTTCTTATAGCATGAAGTCAGTCCCAAAGGAGATGTTGAATCTACTATTACAAAGAGTCCATTCTGTTAGCACTTCTGCTAAACCCGTCATCGGACCCATCTTTTAGTTTTACAAATGTGTTCTCATGTGTTCATATAAAAGATGAGGGTAAACTGATGTGGGCCCCCACAAGTACTTCACACAGGGTGTTTAAAGAAAAACCTTTCAGGAAATTTTCATGAGTAGTGCACAAACTAATGACTGATAATGTCTAATTGCAAGACATTTTGTGTCCCCACCCAGATCAGTTGAGCCTTCAAGGAAATGTTAAAATCACAGTGCTGAAGCATGTACCCATTTCTACCTGAATTAATGGCAAAATGAAGCCAAAGAATTTAGGAACCCTAGACCATACCATGAATAGTATGAGGAGATGTAAGAGAAAAGTGTGTGTGTGTTTAATCCTGACATTTTAATTTCTCCAGCAGGACAGGCCTAGGCATGTCTCAGTGGCTGATGGCAGTCTCGGTTTTACTGCCTGGAGAGAGGGTGTCCACACGTAGCTGGGGAATGTCTGAACCACAGGCAGCACATGCAACTTCCACCCATCGATTAATGCCCCTGGATTACTAACAGGTGGTTAACATGACTCCAGTGCAAAGGCCTTTTCCTGTAAAGGCCACAGACTGCAGAGGCTATCAAGAATTTCAAATCTGCTTTAAAAACACCATAAAACAGACAGTAAACCAGAGAGAGACAGAAAGGAGACATAACAAGAAAGAGAGACAGTGAAGTGTGAGTGTAAAAGTGGGAGATACTCATTTGTTCACAAAAAAAATGAGAAAATATGTATAAGTGAGAGATCTTATGTGAGCAATAATTTCACAGTTGCTTATGACAAATCAGACAAACAGTAGCTTCCAATTAAGTAATGGTTCAATTTTTCTATTGAATTTGCATTTTGGAGCCAAACAAATATCCTTCTTCTCTCACACACCATTATAAAAATGTATTTGGGATTAGAATCCTGACGGTAGCTAATAATATTTTAATGCATAAAGGATTGTGTCGTTGGTGAAAATAATTAGTGATGATATTAAAGGAAAAATCCGCCCTAATTAATTTGTATGTCAAACTTTATAATCAATATACAGTCCTCCCCAAAAGTATTGCTATATCCCGAAGACATTTTGGTTGAGATCAAAAGGTGAATATGAATATGATAATTTCTGAAAATACAGACTACCCAATTTTTAGATGAGCAAAAACATCGGAAAAGTCAATTAAAGTAAATAACACCTAATATTTGACTATTGTGTGTTGTAGTTACTTCTCCCTTCAGTCTTCTATTTAGGAGGTGAAATGAATGCCCAATTGGTTAGTCACTCTAAAGCCTTCCACTTTTTCCCCTTTCCTTGTTTTGTGTTTTGGATCATTGTCTTGCTGCCTGAGTTCCTTACAATTACATTGGATAAATTCCTTGAACAATGGCAGACAGAATTGTAGACTGTAGACTTCTGAGTTTATTGTGCTGCTTCCATCATGACTTACATCATCAATAAAAAATATTGAACATGTTCCAGAAGCAGCCATGCAAACCCAAGCCTGATACTACCTATGCCTTGCTCGACCAATGAGATTGATTTATATCATGAGCAGATCTTTTTTCTCCACATTTCGGACTTTTCATCACTTTGGTAGAGGTTATTCTTGGTTCTATCACTTTTATAGCTCTTCTCTGTATTTCTGTGCTAATTCCAATTTGGCCATCTTATTCATAATGCTGATGAGTGGCTTGCATCTTGTGGTATGACCTTTATATTACTGCTCTTCAAGCATTCTTTAAATGGTGGATTGCGATACCTTTATCTATGTACTGTTGAAGCTGTTTTCCCCCATAGACAACTCTTTGGCCTTCCTATGGTTTATCCTCTTTTATCAACAAGTTCAGCATTCACAGGTACCCAGGATAAATACCTAGACAAGTACAGTGCTTTGGTACATTTGTCCAACGTTTGTCCAGTTTTCCCATCTCCTCGTCTGTACACTCTGCTCACGCTAATGCCAACATCAATGCCATCATGCTTGTCATCCAGCCAAGATGTTGAAAAATGTCACCAGGAAATTGTGAGTAAGAAAAGGAGCTACCCATGGTACAAATGAGATCTTGTATGTTTGGTATTGTGGAAATCTCAGCTAATAAGTAGCATTATATATTACTTGCAATTTGCCCCTGTGCAGCACAACTTTGCAAAGGAATAATGAAAATACATCACCTACCAAAATCTTACCCTATAATCATAAGTCTATCACAGATATTTCAATGTGGTTTCAGACTAGACTATAAAAAAAGCAAAGGCATGATTATGATTATGACTCAGGTTCTTTTAAGTTTCAGCAGCCAACAATAATACTCCAAATACGAGGGAGCAAATATCATCAGAACACTCTCAGTATATAATCAGCCAATGCCTCATGACTCATCATCAGTGCCATCAGTGTATGTCACCCCTGCTTTGTCATAAACAAAAATGGTGTTTTCAACACTATAAATCCATTTTCTAACCACCAGGTTCCCCTTTACCAAAACGTATCAATAACATCATTTGCTTGCTCAACTGGTCTGTTAGTTATTAACCAACTAAAGTTATTAACCAACTACAGCAAAACAAAAGTGACTGCTATTGGTATAAGGTGCAATCTGTAAATAATGAAACATAAATGTTCATAATCCATCAGAACCTAAAGTCTAGAAATCACCATCCAAGGCCTGGGCCTGCATCAGCACTTCTGCTGACCAGCTCGAAGCCTCTACAAAGGCCTCTTAAATCGAGCATGAGATAAGAGTGTCATTGTTCTACCTCCTGGATCTGCAGAGGACATTGTTGCTCAGACTCTCAGATAAACAGAAGACGTTGTTCTGCTGCCTCTTGTTTCTACAGAAAACATGTTGAAAATCTGCTTGTATCTTGTGCACAGTGTACATGTGTCCAGGTCAAGTTTGAGGGTGAGGGAAAGGGACTGACTGTCACAAATTCCCACTATTGACATGTAAAATGGCTCAAAACATGGCAGGCGTTGTTCTTGTTTTTGTGTTTGAAGTCATTCCATGCAATTCTTCTTTTTACATTGACATGCATACCTATGCTCATATTTCCCATTTCTCGATTATGGATTACTCACGTTTAAGCCTATCAGCCTGTTATCTGACCTATGCACAATTGAATCCTATTGCTCAGACACAATACATCTGTCTTGAGTTTAGTTATGTAGTTATCAGTCTCAGACTCAGATCACAAGAACACTAAAGGTTGCAATCAGACTAGCACTTAGTATGTACATCTGTGTATGCACACATAAGTGCCTTTCCAAAAGGATAAACACATTTCTGAAGACTGTGACACAATGAGCTTTACTCAAAGCAAGTGGATCCTAAAAGGCAAGTAAACATGATGCAAGTGGATCCTAGAATAATCTGTGAATGGTTGGGTGCAAATGGGGTTGGGGTTAACTGATTAAGTAATACTGACAGTTATCCATACCCATGAAGTGTTCTTGAGAAATTCTGCAGTATTTCTTGCTAATAGAAATTATTTGTTAGTCATCTAAGACTTTAGATGTCCTGCCATGTGCTTTTCAGACAGTGCCAGACAGATGATTACAGTATGATACATCATGTCGAGAAATAGCATGAGACGCAAATGCAGGTATTTCAAATGATATACTGTATAGTCCTACAGAGTGACATGGGAAAAAGTGTTGGGCAATTGAATGTGCTCTCTTTTGGCCTTTTGGTCCTCTGGGAATGGGGAATGTGAAAATTGGGTTGTGATTTCTATGTTTTTATACTCATATCCATGTTTCTTTTACTTTCCTGTGTTTAAAGTCCAAAAATTGTGCAGATGACTTATAGACTATTTGGTAATCGATATTAAACACTTATTTAATTCTATTTTTCAATAGTTTTCTTCATATTTTAAGACTGCATATGCATTATAAGAAAAAGCTAGTCTCTAAGCATTACATTTTATGATGCATTTGCATATGTGCATATGCATTTTTCTTCATAGCTTTACTGACAAATTAATTGACTTGGCATTTATTTATCTAAAAGGCCAAACTGTATTACCAATGCTGGTAACTTTCCAACTTCCTACTACATTACCCTCAACAAACATCAAGGAAGAGAATGTGTGTTATCTAGAGATAGGTTTCACCTCCGGGTCCTGTTCTCTGTTTTTCCTGAACCTTTGTCACAACAGGCCTTGTGACTATACATACAAAGGTTACAAAATTAAGAAAACAAGTAATAATGCTCTATTGTTTTCAATCATAACCTTCTACTTTCAGGCTTAAACTGGAATAAAGCCACTGAAGTGCAAAGTCTTCCTTCTGCCAAAAAACCCTGGGTGCATTTGGCCTGAAGAATTTGCAGTAAAGAAATACACAAGGCTAAATTATGCCAGGTCATAAAGTGGCGTGTTGGAGATGCATGGCTGGAGTGGCGGCACTGCGTGGGTTGAGAAAGAGAGAAAGGGCCTGCTGAGCACTTGGCTGAAAGCTATGTTCGTCCTTGGTTAGGTCACAGATCCCTCCAAGGTTAATGTTTAACGCTCACGGCTGCCTGTGCAAACTAACCCCTGTGTGGAGTGTGTGTCTGGGATGGGGGCGGACAGCCAGAAGAATGGGCTCTCAATCAAATACACTGTCGAATTATGCGTTTCTTGACCTTGTTAAATTTGTACACTCAGCCAAAAAAGATTTTTTATAGCCGCAGTGGGGGAGTGGTGGTGCGGTTGTAGAAAACAAATACACATGCTTGCATATGTGTACAAACACACACTCTCTCTCTCTCTCACACACACACACACACACACACACAGTAACTGCTGAGGGGTGAAAATCAGACTTGGCTTGGAATATGTACACTCATATCCTGTGAGCCAGGCCAAGTCCCTTCCCCCACAGTGTTTCACCTGACTTTACTTAACTGACATGTGCACTACCCAAACAAACTGGCCCCTTGTGAGATGGCCACTCACTTCTTCTGTCTGCCTGACAAAATCATGGATATCCAGTGAAATCTACAGAATCCAAAAAAGATACAGTTATTGAATTGCCTCAGCCAATAGAGACTTGCATAACATTTACTACAGTGTTTGACAAGCACTAGAGAAGTTCATCTATCTATCATCTAACAAAAAGTATGTTTCTGGAATTTTCTAAAAACATATGCTGTAATAATCATTTGTTTCACAATGTTATTAAAATGTTGCTTGCAAAACATATAAAAGGTTATATAAAAAAGTAACACTATGAAAATATGTGGTAATATTCTTACAGCTAAAAATGTAGAAATATTTACAATTAATTACAGTTACGGTGCAGAAGAGGCAAGGAAACATTTTTGGTCACTTTCTAATTATCATTACCATTAAATTATTATTAAGATATAGATTTGCTAAGCTGCTGTAGGAACATTTAATAATTATTTAGTTTTTTTTTTCTGTTTCATCCAAAAAGAATTGCATTTCTGGACGATTTTCAGTATAAAATGGTTAGTGGTATCCCCAATAAAAATAAATTATGTTCACTATATACTTGTTACATATCATTTAGGTCAAACATACCTTTACAAATTTTCTTTTACTTTACTGTATTTACTGCTTAACAAATCTACCTTTATCCATTTCACCTTATCACACTCAGGAAGGTATGTTGACATTTCATACAGATCAGGTAGCTGAACAAAACCACAGCGGGTCACAGAAAACGAAAACATCATCGCCATTACACTTTGAATGGAGAGAATACCATATTTAGAAGATAAGAACTGGACTGGATAATAACCCAATAAAAACATTCTTATTATTACTCTATAGAATAAGAGCATACATTTTAATGTATGTGTCCAGAAACTAATATCATGTATCCAGATTCACTTTTTTCCCGAAGACCATGTGACTTTGCTATGAATTGTGTGGTATCACTTGTAGTATGTGTGGTAAGCACACTGCACACTTCATTGTTGTATATTTATGACAAACCATGAAGAAAACTTGCTAAATGGGGCTCTGAACATATTCTTACATACATCACTTCCCTTTATTTTCAGGAGATCTTGCACACACCAACTGAGAATACTGTAATTATGGGTGTATCGAATGAACCAGAAACACAGCAATCATGGTAAATATTATGAAACGTGTTTGTGCAAGTAGCCCACTGGTTCATCTCCTGTTTAAATTTAGGAGAAAAAGATGGTGTTTGCGTATTTTTGAGTGATAATGCATCCAAAATGTAGGTGTAAATGCAGGCCTAAAATGATAATTTTGACAAATCTGTTCCCATCCAAATATTGCAGTGGTACTTCTAGTATAGCAATGAAAATATCTCATTGAAATCTGACTGATTAAAATAATTATTTTAATACACTTCTTGTAACACAATTATCATATAGTCATAAACTGCTCAAGAGTGAAGCCCAAAAATAATCCTATTTTAGCCCATGATAGTATAATGGGTGTGGTAAGAGTCCCCTGATCCCTGGTTTTATGCTGCTTTCACTCAGCTCTAGTTGATGGCAAATTGTACATTGATAAATGTTGATTGATAAATGGCACATTCTGGAGTATTATAAAATTACATTTCAGTGGAGGAGACAAAACTTGTTAATGTTAATTTTTATGTGAAGATAATATTAAACCACACATTTATCTTGGGGCATGTCTCAGTGCTTAGACTGTCCTGCTTCAGATGTTTCAAAGAGAGATAAACTATGTAAGAGACTTTACTGTACATGTAAAATATTTTTTTCTCTTTTTCATTATGCTTTATCCCCAGCATCTTGTTCATTCCAGATGGGGTCAGGGAGTCATACCATGGTGTCAACTATATGCCACATGTGGCTGGAGCAGGAAGCATGTAATTATTTTGCTGGCTTTGCGCTCTCTATGGGGCCAGATTGCACTGAACATCTACAGCTTCACGAATAGCCTTTGTTTTACAGATTTCTCTTTGCTCCATGCCTTCTCATTCTCCCACATCTGTGTTTAGGGTGATAAATTTTTTATGCTGCATTCCAACACATGGCATGAACGGTAATGTACCATGAGTGACCTATGCATACAGATCTCAGAATTCAAATCTCAGGACAGCTTAAATATAAGCTTAAATATAAGAAATGACTCTTTAAAGTTGGTTACACCTGCATGCATCCATACATAAAATGTATTAAATATTGTTATACAGACTACTCTTGTGTCTGTATAAGCAAATTCTACAATTAAATACATTGTGGGGGCACGGTGGCTTAGTGGTTAGCACGTTCGCCTCACACCTCCAGGGTTGGGGGTTCGATTCCCACCTCCACCTTGTGTGTGTGGAGTTTGCATGTTCTCCCCGTGCCTCGGGGGTTTCCTCCGGGTACTCCGGTTTCCTCCCCCGGTCCAAAGACATGCATGGTAGGTTGATTGGAATCTCTGGAAAAATTGTCCGTAGTGTGTGAGTGTGTGAGTGAATGAGAGTGTGTGTGTGCCCTGCAATGGGTTGGCACTCCGTCCAGGGTGTATCCTGCCTTGATGCCCGATGACGCCTGAGATAGGCACAGACTCCCTGTGACCTGAGGTAGTTCGGATAAGCGGTAGAAAATGAGTGAGAGAGTGAGTAAATACATTGTGCAAATTTTTCAGATTGCTTAAATTGCAAGCCATGCTAGAATTTTATCAGTTTTTTTATGCTGTTGATTTACTACTTTATCGAGCATTGCTACATTCTTCATATATCACATCTGTCAACAACCAATACAGAAGAATTTGGCCCTGACAATCAATTGATTACAGGGTCATGAATGCAAGATTTTAGATGGCCTCCATAGATGACTGAAGTCTTACAGACGTATGTATAGAACTTTAAACTTCTGTCATCTCAAATGGGCATTTTAGATTTAGGTGGCCTCTTGGATAGTCAGACTAGATACAGTACAGGCCCCTGCTTCCACAGAATGACTACTTATTGATGGACCTTTCTGTTCCTCAAAGACCGTACAAATGTCTGGTTCTCATTGAGTAGGTTAAGAATTATAACTTACATGCTCATTGTAGACTTCAAAAAGTTTCCTGGTTTTAAACTAAAAGCCTTCCATAAAGTCCTTATATGCAAAAATCCTTCAAGTAAAACAAGTTCAAAAATAGAGAAAAGTACATGCAATAGAATAAACTTGCTGTGACAGGAGACAATGCATTCAGCAAGGTCAAGAGGGCAAACAAACTGGCCCAAGGGCTTGAGATGCCTATCCAGAGTGACTAACCCTGTCAAAGGCCTTGGAGTAAAATGCATTAATCTAACTAAATCTAGCATGACATGATCAAAGAGGCTGAGAGGCTCATGTGACGTTAGCTGAGGGGAGGTGAGTGTAAGCTCACACGTGCAGGCAAATCTGGATAAGGGTGAGACACTGCGAGAGAGAAAAGCTTCTTAGAATGGGAGCTTGTGCTGTATGTAACAAATCATTGTGTCCTGCAGCAGCTCACAAACAGTAGGCAATACCACCTTCAACAACCTTTAGGCAAAGATCAAGACCTAAAAGTTTTCACCTATACTTAATAAGTAAAACATTTAATACATAATCCCCACTTAATAACCAGCTGTGATAAGTGTTATAATTTATATGTAAGGACAGGTCTACCCAGCTATTTCCAATAAAATGTAAACATATATTGGTAACAATGGGTGTGATGCAGTATTACACCTTTGTTGGGATGCCAGTCAATTGTATGGGTCCCATGCAGACACACAAACACAGTTATACATAGAGCCAAATCTAACAGCATGATATGAAAAGAACCTGGATGAAATATGTGCTGCCCTAAAATTATGTATATAGGAATCTTTTTAAAATCAAGACTCAAGTCAAATCTGCTGTACTTCGATACTATTAACAGGTAATAGTAGTGTTTAATGAAGAGTGACAGTAGTAGTAATATTAAAAGTAAATAGTAAAAGTTGGTTTATAGCCTGCTTTAAAGCCTTCTTTAAAAGATTTTTAAATAAAAAAATATGAGTACAGATAAATATAAAGTATAATTTACTTAACTGTAATACAGAATGTTTGAAGAACAATAACTGTAACATCATGGAATTATCATTATGGCACCCTTATATATCTTTTGCATTAATTTTAGTATCCTCAGTACAGTTTCCTTCACCACAGATTAGGGGTGAATTAGGGGTGAATTAGGGCTGATTAGTGCCATTGTATATGTATTTGTTTATTCTTCCAAATATTTACTGTATACCTGTATTGGCTTTAAAATATTTTTAATGTATACCCTACATGCCTGAATAAACAGGGCTGAAAAATAAATCATTTTTCATTTAAAAAAAAAAAGCTATATTCAACATCTGAACCAGGCACCCAGTCTGGCAAACACTGAATCTTCTGTATAATGTGATATAGAAACTGTTATTTATAGATAGTTAGATAGTTAGATAGTTAGATAGATAGATAGATAGATAGATAGATAGATAGATAGATAGATAGATAGATAGATAGATAGATAGATAGATAGATAGATAGATAGATAGATAGATAGATATGCATCTGAATAGAAAGCAATAACAAGAGAATATGGCCTTAACACACTATTTGGCCTTAAGTAGACAGCAGGCGACTCTGAGGGACAAACATCAAATACAATTATTCAACCAGACGCTGACAAGATCAGGATGCTAACTTTTTATGATACAAATTTTATGAGTTTTTATGTCTAACTCTACACAGATGAACTAAGGTTAGTAACAATGCTGTTTCTGTGGTAGTAATTGAGATAAGCTTGGCATAATAAACACTTCTGGGACATGACATAGGGGGGTGTAGAGAGAACCATAATGCAAATACCATAGAGGCTAAGCATATTTTTGAATGTGTCCATGTGTGTGTTTGCAATTACAGCGTCTGGATGCATGCCGTTTTGTTCACTATGCATTACATTTGTTTTTTTATGTGTAGGGACACAGTCAAAGGCCGAGCTGATCAGAGTGCCTTGATCCTCAGACGCTAGTGCTGGGCTCTTTCTAACCAGTCCAAGAAACACTTCAAAGAGAGCCATTAATGACTAACAGTGAAGGGAAGTATGTCCTGTTTCCATATATTGTGATCTTCGTGTTGAGAAATGGCTAACAGTAGTGAGCGTGGGGGAGAGAAAAAAGAAAAGAGAAGGCACATCTGTGGCACATTTGGCTCTCCCACGCATGCTGTCAGACCTACCAGTAAACACAAAGGTGTAGCCAAACACAATATGCATGAACATACATATGCACACACATACATACATATACAGTATATTCCTGGCTTTCCAATTCCTTCTGCTGATAATGAGGTTTGCATCTTGGGTAATATTTCTGCTCTTGAGGTCTTTTTTGAACAGTGGATTGTGATACCTGTGGAAGTTGTTGGTGATGTCACTGACTGTTGTTTTGAGGTTTTTCTTTACAGGTCTCACTATTTTTCTGTCATCACATTCCTAACCACTTAGAAACAGCCCAAGGCTGTTATTTTCCTTGGGTGACCTATTCAGTGTTTGGCTGTTAATATACCATTGCTTTTTTCTATTTCAGGAAATTCTAAATTATTTTACCGGCTGCCCAATACTTGTACAATGGCTCTAATCAATTTTCTTTCTTTTCTCAACTCGATTAATGGTTTGCTTTTTTACCACTGGCAGATCTCTGATCTCTGTTTGTATCCACAAATGCTGTCTTTAATTGTTTGAACAATGAATCTAACAGGACACACCTCAAAAATAAAAGCACCTGTCAGTCACATGTTACGTGTTACATATTTTTGATTACATGAGAACTGGTTGCTATTTTTAAGTTGTTTAACACACTTATATATCAGTTAATATCAGTAATTAAATGCTTAAATTCTGATCTATTGTCTGTTGAGAAGTACACAAATCTTTCCTGGTCCTACACCTTAAGGCTTCTTTGAATTTGTGAGGGAAAGAACGTGACAGAGCGAGCAGTGTGGTTAGAAATGTGAGCTGTTGAGTTTCCTTAGCAAGCAGGCCAGATGCTGATTCAGCACTAGTGATTCACGCTCCACTGGGAATCTACATCTCTCTGCACGGCTGCAGAGCACAAGGGCCAGATACGCATACACACCACAACTGATTTAGGTCCTGCTCAACCAGCTGAAGACACAGATCACTCCATCATAGACTTTCGAGGGTGTAGAATCAATTAGAATAATGCATTAAAGTTACAGTTTGAAATGTCCATGTAATTTTAAATATATATTAAAAACTCTGTCACTATTATAATATTGCACCAAAAGCTAGCTTATTTTTTGATTTCTGGTAAATGTTTCCAGCCCAGAAATAGCTCCACCCAAGTGGAAAGTAGCTGCTTAGACCAGCCCCTCTTTTTAAAGAGATACAGTAGCATGATGAAGCTATATGTTTAAAGGTGCAGTGGCTAGTTTGTTTTTGTTTTTTTGTTTGTTTTTTTTTTTTAAAAAGAAGAAGAAAGTGTATCTATGTATTAAAACAAACAAAAAAAAATCCTGAAAGACAAAAAGCTCCATACTTGACTCTTTGATTGTGTTTGTCCACTAGACATATCACTAAGGACCTTGCACTCCACCCCCTATTTTACTGGACAGAAAAGCAAACTGAATAATCAGTAAAGTGAAATGTGTTGTGAAAAAAATGTATCAGATAGATGTTGATTTCTCATATAGCATAATTTATACCAAGGTTATCTAATTAGCAAAACTCAAGCCAGATCTGACCCTGGAGTATTTTTTTACTGGTTCTATAACTGTTTTCTACTAGCTAACCTTATAGTTTAATAGTCATTTTATGTTTTCCCATAACACACCATAATTAAATTTCAGGTATGCAACTATATACAGTATACTCACTCTAATAACACTCTAATAACTGACCATGAGTGTGTTCAGGATTTCTATATGCATTACTGCAACTGTGCCAAATGTGCTCTTTCGCTGACAAGTGTTCTATGAGTTATATATAGAGAAGAGACTTCCAGCAAATGTTTTATAAGGCCATAAAATGTTTTACTGTTCCTGTTGTTCCTGTTATTTATTGAGATTCTTTCATTCTGTGTTTTTTATTGATGCAATACAAATGTGAGCAAAAGCATTTCCCTTTTCCTTTAATTTTTAATTTTGAACATTTGTAATCAATATTTGTTGAAACTGAAAAGCTGAGCATGTGCTGAATCAGCAGACAGAAAAAGCATAATACATCAGTTATGGTGACTTCTTTGGTCCCTAAGGCAGCCAAGTTCAAGCTTTATGGATAAATGGGTTAAAGAAATGCTGTGCTCATTGTATGTCAAAATACTCCAACATTTAATCTGGAAAACATATAAGACATAAAACATATACAGTACTTATCCATATATATATATATGTATATGGAACATATATATGTTCTAGGGAGCTGTTACAGAAATCAAAGCGCATACCATTCAGATCAGTCAGTAAAATGTGATCCTGAGCACTGCAGATTTATCTTAGTCTATGACAACAGCAGTTCAGTCAGGACCTCAGGGCCCTGTAGAGTAAGAACACACAGTTTCATTTGGCAGAGTGTGTGTGCAGGAGCACATATTACAGTCTCTTTGTAGCCTGCAGCTAAAGACACACACACACGCACACACACACACACACACACACACACACACACACACACACATGCACACACATACACACGCACACAAACACACACACACACATACACACAAAAGAAGGTTTCTAAACTACTATGTGGGACTACACCACTGTACCATGAAACCTCTAAAACCAAGCGCTAAATCACACAAAATTATGGGACCAGAGAAGCAGAGAATTTGACCTATCTTTTTCTACAGTTTTTTATTATTCAGACGGATGCATACACACATTCATGATCACACACTTTTCTTTCTATTAGAACCCTAATCATATTTAGGCTTGTTGTAAACATGCAAGAGAGAAGGACTGGGAGGGAGGGATAGAGCAAGCAAGAGTGAAGGAGACAGAAAGAGCTGATTGTATCAGCTCAGCATGTCTTGGCATCACTTCTCCCACTGAAGGCACTGGATGAGGATCGAGTGCAGGTGTTATTATGGTGTCAGAGGCGGGAGCTGGAGCGTGTGTGCTCATGAGAGTGTGTGTGTGGTGTTCTTCCTCACCTATTTTGAAATTTCAACCTTTTTCTCCACTCTGCCCCAACCCCCAACCACCACCCCTAAGATCTTTGTTATTTCTCTTACATGCACAAGCAAGTCTAGTTTGGCAAGCAACACATGTTGCTCTATTCTCGCCAGTTAATGATTAAGAACACCACACCTGTTATTTAAACATGCATATTTTTACCAAAACTGTACCCTGTCACTAAACTTTTATCTCCTGAATCCTCAAAGTGAAGTTCAGGAGTCAGAGCGGGTCACCTTAGCAAGTTATCACATGGTTCTTTTTGCCCCTCCTCCACCATGAGCATTGGTGCAGGCTAAAGTGTTGTATGGCCCAGAGCACTGGGGCCCTTCCAAAACCAATACACAGTTGTGTAAATCTGAAAATAGTGATATAGATCCATGCCAATGACGTATCATATTAGTCTTAAGCTGCAGCCTTTTGATAAAGAGGCCTGCCTGATGTGGCTTTATACATTTTTTAAAATACATATTACCAGTATGTGTTTCCTTTTTCACCAAAATGGGCAACCATCGAGAAAGTGGTCTAGTGAGAGGGAGAGGGGTTCATGGAAAACATAAAAGAGCAGCACAGTAACACAAATAAACTAACCACACAATTAGAACTAAGCTGTTGGTTTCCTCTCAGTTAAATAAACAGAGAAATCGGCAGTAGAACACACAGATTCACAATTCCTTTTCTTCAAAGTTTACATGGTAAGTTAAATCTCTTTTCACCTCCTTCTGCATGCACTGAGACCTCTTGGATTGCTTCCTCTGCAATAACACAAATGAGGCCAAGCAGCAGCAGAGTGTGCCCAATTCTCTCTCTCTCTCTCTCTCTCTCTCTCTCTCTCTCTCTCTCTCTCTCTCTCTCACTCTCTCTCTTTGTCTCTTTGAAAACCTAGTAAAAAATCTCCAGCACCTCTACATTCTTCCACACAGACTCCTCAGAGAGCAATGTATGTTTTCTAAGTCTATCCCACAAATACTTCACATTAGGAGCTAAATGTGGCTAGCACATTTATGAGAAATTTCACCTTTTCTACAACCTACAGATGATTTCAAATCAATCATTCAACTGGAATGTAGAAAAATATATAGGCAGTCTTAACTGACAGTTAACAAATACCAAAGCTTTGGTCTAAATTAGGTAGTTACTGTAACAGTGATAAAGCAGTGGAACTTAACCCTTATACTTAAACTAAAACATATCACATATGAAAAAGAGGATTTAAATTCTATAAAACTTAAAAGTTTGGGAAAAGGACACAAATAGAGAAGCCTTCTAAAAAAAGGACATAAATACAGACATCAGTAAGACAGTACAAGATACACGAGATGTTCAAAACAGGAAAACTCTCTGGAAAATTGAGTAATTGAGTGGCCATTTACTCAGAGAACAATTATTAATTGCTGCTGATTCATTTTCTGTAACAGCTGCTGATTGACATTACTTCATGAGACAAATCCAAATTATTTATATTAATCAAATGCAAATTTAATATGCTGTTATTACTATAGCAAGTACTTACACAGAGACTTTTATGGTGGATATTCCACATAAATTTATCTGATGAGATATTGAACACTGATACTGTAGGAAGGAAGCTACAGCATCAGTGCTTTGTAAAATTAAGAGGTAAACATGTTCTCTTTAAGTTTCCAGCATGGAAGAGTTTTCAGGAGGACTTTGTGATTTATCTTTAATATGACAAGGCTGATGAGGAATGACGGTTATCGCTGTTACAATGTAATAATGATAATAATAATGTAATGTGGAATTTTGCAGATATTCCACAACATTAAATGTAATTACATATTAAAAAAGTATTAATTACTAAAAAGGGTTAATAAATGAAAAATGGCACATAATTTCTTCTAAAAAAAAAAAGAACAAAAAAGTATAAGAGGAATAAGACAGTTAAGGATGTATTATTATTGAAAAATAATTAACTTTAGGGTGGTAACAGTAACAAGGCTCAGTAAAGTGAAAATGTTCTCCTTTCAGACCTGGTGTAAACAACAGCCGTTAATTTTCTCAGCTTTCTATGAGAGCCAGGCAGTTCTTAGGAGAATAGCCACATTGTACATGGTTATTGCATGTCTGCTTAGCTCACATTGCTCTATCTTCCACTTTGCAGTTTATTTACATTTTCTCAGCTCATAGAGGGTGAACAATAATGATGTGCCCTCTCTATTCACTAGGTGAACTCCATTTACTGCCAACGATGCAAACGCCCTGTTGATGTAAATAATGCATTATGGTCTTTTTCAAGGAATATTATTTTAACAAAGATCTACAGAAATATAAATACTACATGTTACACAAATTATCATATTAAAAAAACTACAAATCAAAAACAGTAACACTGTAAACTGCAACTGACAACTTATGTTAGAGCTCAAATAACAGAGAACCTTAAGCCAAATATGGTTTAGACAAAACAGACTCAGTTATGGCAAAGGTATTGTGGGACAAAACTGATCCAAACATAACCATATCAAAAGCTTGTGAGGCATTTTAATTTTTAACTGAGTATGACTGACCCAGCTGTATGCTCTGGTCCATATCATGCCTGAGATGTGGTCTCCCAATTTTTGAGTTGTAATTCACATTCCAAAGTGGTAAAAGTGGTAAATGTAGGCTGGCACTAGACCATCACTCATTTGTTATTTGGGAGTGTCCTTCAAGGTCAGCATACTTCACCAGGAGCATATTCATCTGATGGTCACCATAATTTGAAGCCCCCATGTCTTGAACATCATACAATCCTAGTCTAATAAGCAACTCATTTGCTGCTCCTCCTACTGCCTCCACAATTGCATCCAATGGCCCAAGCTCATGCTAGCTTCCACCTCATTGGAAAAACCAGAGATGGTACCACAAACTGCAAGAGGCGTTCAGCAAGATGCATGCTCTCACTGCTCTTTAAATACTCTCACTCCAATAGCCATGTAAACAGAACAAACCAGAAAGAGCAAATCGGTCAGCTGCTTCTTACGCATGTTTTGCAGATCTTGAGGATTGGGCCCAGTTCCTGCCATGGGACAAATATGCACAAAACTCCACTAACTAAGCAGCTCACTCAATTTGAATGCATGCTAGGCCAACCTGCCTACAAGGTCAGAAACATCTTTAATTTCTGGCCAACTCCAATACCTCATAGAGTGGGAGAACCATGGCTCTGAGGAGCAACTTAGATCTAAGCATGTGCAGAAAAGTTCATGGCAGGTATCCAGAACATTCAGTCCCTTTCCCCATGAGGAGGCCCAGAAGATAAGGGCTCACAGAGTGAGCCCTTTGGGGGCTCTGTCACATTGCATAATGCTACGGATCCCATCAAATACGGCCACCACAGTCTC
The DNA here is from genome assembly GCF_030014155.1 of Tachysurus vachellii. Lineage (NCBI taxonomy): Eukaryota > Metazoa > Chordata > Actinopteri > Siluriformes > Bagridae > Tachysurus > Tachysurus vachellii. The sequence continues at coordinate 14,304,891 of NC_083475.1, forward strand.
CAACTCCGAACAACCACCAACATCCACACACTCTGCCACTGGACTGTTAGTTAAGTTCACCTGTTCCTTACTTTATATATATATATATGTATATATATATATATATATATATATATATATATATATATATATATATATATATATATATATATATATATACGTATATATATATATATATATACGTATATATATATATATATATACGTATATATATATATATATATATATATATATATATATATATATATATATATATATATATATATATATATATACGTATATATATATATATATATACGTATATATATATATATATATATATATATATATATTATGGCATGCCGTTTAGGAAATTATTCATGAGAGAATTGAGTGAAAACTCGGAATATATTGAATGGATTCTCCAAAACTCGGAATATATTGAATGAAAATTCGGAATATATTGAATGAAAACTCGGAATATATTGAATGAAAACTCGGAATATATTGAATGAAAACTCGGAATATATTGAATGAAAACTCGGAATATATTGAATGGAAAGTCTGAATATATTGAATGAAAATTCGGAATATATTGAATGGATTCTGAATATATTGAATGAAAACTCGGAATATATTGAATGGAAACTCGGAATATATTGAATGAAAACTCGGAATATATTGAATGAAAACTCGGAATATATTGAATGGAAAGTCTGAATATATTGAATGGAAAGTCTGAATATATTGAATGGATTCTGACGTCATCAAGGCGCACCCGATATCACTTGAGTAAAGTTGGCTGCATATTCACAGATTCGAGTTTCCCAAGTCAATAACTCCTGAGCTAAACGCTCTAATTACACAAATAACACCTTTTTTTATGGTAGTAATGTAGAGAGGCAGCTACAACCCAATTTTCCTCAATATCAGCTTTCCTCCGCGTTGGAAAAAATACATAAGTCTCTATGTGCGAACACCTAAGAGACAGATTCCAAGGGACCGTCTGCAAAGTGCAAAACCGGGTTTTCGGGCTTTGCAGACGGTCCCTTGGAATCTGTCTCTCAGTCGTCTGCACTATAGAGACTTATGTATTTTTTCCAACGCGGAGGAAAGCTGATATTGAGGAAAATTGGGTTGTAGCTGCCTCTCTACATTACTACGATAAAAAAAAGAGGTGTTATTTGTGTAGTAACACCCTTTAGTTCAGGAGTTATTGACTCAGGAAACGAATCTGTGAATATGCAGCCAACTTTACCTATTGTCTGCCTATTGTCTGATGCTAGGTAGGTGGGTTAATATGGGTTTGTAATAGCAGATTTGGTTGTAAATAATTTTATTGTTATAAACTTTCAAATTACACTAGGCCATCTCACTGTATCCAAAAGACACATATTGCTGCTGAATTGACAGTTGTAAGACACAATATGACTGAAGTATTGGAAAAGTCACGCAAGACTGGTGACTTTGTTAAATTTCTTTAAACCTGCAAATATCTGTCTTTTGGATACAGTGAGATGACCTAGTGTAATTTGAAAATTTATAACAATAAAATTATTTACAATTTACAACCAAATCTGCTATTACAAACCCATATTAACCCACCTACCTAGCAGCGAATAAGTTTATCGCTCACTCAGTCATTCTGCCTAAAGTACAAAATATCGGGTGCGTCTTGATGACGTCAGGATTCATTCAATATATTCCGAGTTTTCATTCAATATATTCCGAGTTTTCATTCAATATATTCCGAGTTTTCATTCAATATATTCCGAGTTTTGGAGAATCCATTCAATATATTCCGAATTTTCATTCAATATATTCCGAGTTTTGGAGAATCCATTCAATATATTCCGAATTTTCATTCAATATATTCAGGATTCATTCAATATATTCCGAGTTTTCATTCAATATATTCCGAGTTTTCATTCAATATATTCAGAATCCATTCAATATATTCCGAGTTTTCATTCAATATATTCCGAGTTTTCATTCAATATATTCCGAGTTTTCATTCAATATATTCCGAGTTTTGGAGAATCCATTCAATATATTCCGAATTTTCATTCAATATATTCAGGATTCATTCAATATATTCCGAGTTTTCACTCAATTCTCTCATGAATAATTTCCTAAACGGCATGCCATAATATATATATATATATATATATATATATATACGTATATATATATATATACGTATATATATATATACACGTATGTATATATATATATATATATATATATATATATATATATATATATATATATATATATATATATATATATATATATATATACGTATATATACATATATACGTATATATATATATATATTTTTTTTTTTGTTACCGACCTTTTTTAAGCACTGTGTGTTCAGTGATTCTCTGCAAGGTATCTGCTCAGTTTCTAAGATTCATGACCTTACTAATCTATTTGTTTATTCCTGTGATTTTCTGGTTTTTGAATCTTTGCCTTTTCTAGTTTTTTGACACTGTTTGCCTCTGATTGCTATGTTTGCTCCTAATTGAACTAATCTTTTGGTTTTTGTGACTGTCTTCACTCCTCATTTCTAGCAGCTATGTTTGTGACTCAGAAATGTTCAGTTTTCTCACTCCCCATCAGCTGTTCATGTTATTAATAATCCCTTGCATTTACACAAGGTCCTGAGAGTCTGTTTCATGACATTTCACACACACCCTTGTGAGGACCTTAAATTAACATACATATATGTAGTTATGGCATAATAATGCAGCTAATTAATGCTACACATACATGTGAGTTTAACTCTAAACAATAAATGCTGTAGTTTCTGTAAAGCCAAATGTCTCCATGAGGTCAAAACTGTCAAATATTGTGGGGATATTTGGTCTCCTCCAAAGATATAAAAACATGCTTTTCACCTTCCCAAAAAAACGCATGCACAAACACATTAATTAGCAAATTTCCTGTTTTATTTTGCCCATACATGTTTTTCTGAAACTCTTACTCTCTGGAGGTGCTTTTTGAGTGGTGCAAAGAAGAGTAAACAGGGCAGGGAGGGAAAGACATTCTGAAGCAGTTTTCTCCCGCCAACTACCACAGCTCCACCCTCCATTCCCAACTAAACCATAGTGGACAAACTACTGCCTACACTGCCCCCTATCGCCAGCACAGGCACACAAGAACCTTTGCCCCACCAACAAACAAGTCCAGACAAGCCTTAAGTAGTGAATCTGTGCACGCATGATGTGTGGTGTGCGTTTGATTTATGTGACATTCAGTTCTTGTATGCAACCTTAAAAATAGACTTCAGAAACTTGCTGTAATAAGGCCGTATGCTGTTATTTACTTTAGTCAAGCATTAATATTCATTTTTTTTTTTTTTACAGATTTATTGCACAAAATGTAAAAATTCAGGTCAGGAGACTGTTACAAGATATCCAAGGGGGTATAACCAGGGTGTATTTGACTTTTTAAGTGTATATGACTGTTGTTATAGTTAATGTTATAAATCTAATGGTCTGATTATATGACTGTAACTGTTTAATTCCAATGTTTAATAGTAAAGTATAAATGATGAATTTGAGTCCATCTTAATAAAATTGGAAAAGTGTTGTTAATATAATACAGTTACAGTCTCCCTGGTTTTGGGTCTGTGGGTGAAAATGTGAGAAATTAAAAGGTTAAAATAAATGAACATATTTGCTCCTAATATAATTAATACTCGCTGTGATTTTATTAATGCTGAAAAGGATTCCTGGCTGGATAAAAAAAGTTTGAGAACGCAGACAAGAAGTCAGTGCCAAGATGCCAAGTGGGTGAAGTGTAGAGTAGTGAAAAGAGAGTCGACTGTTCCTAACTCAGAGTGTCCCTTTAGTGTGCTGCACAGGAATGTTCTTTTTCGAATGTTTAAAAAGTTTAAAATAGCTCTGGACAAAATGTGCACCCAGACTGGCTGTTGTTCTTTCATGTGTTTGTTTTCTTTTGTCAGAAATGTTTTGATGTTAAAGAGCAGCGCTGTTGATCATGCATTAGCAAAGTAGCAGATATCATTGCTGAACTTTAAATTATGTCTATGTGAATTTTTTACTGTGAGGAATATTACAAGTACTAGATTTAATCTCACAAAATTTCTTTAATGTCTTGATGGAAGCCATGTGTGTTTTTCCAATTCAGATTCCTTAACTCTTTCCTCCCCAGACTGAAGCATGTCTGACTAAATGAGTCCAAAAGAGAGATGAATGTTAGATATTTTGAACAAGCTGATAGAATTCAGATACTGTACACTGCAGCATCTTCATGGATTGCTTCCAAGTCTGGTGTAATTTAAGTAGCTTCTTACTATCGCTTTGAATGACAGACTATTTTGGAGAAAACTGCTCTGCTGATGAAGGATAGAGGAGAAACAGGGCCTGCACTTTCTCCTCACGGAACAATGAAAAGCTCCACCCGTCTGTAGAGGAAAAGAAGGACCCTCCCTTATCTTACTGGTTTCAGTAGGTCAGAATGCTGCCGCCCTCCCTATCCTCTACTTAGCACAGCCATGCCATGCACTAGCTAAATATCCCAGCTGTGCAAAAAAAACCTTTTCAGGCGCTCAGAGGACAGACTGTGCAGGGCAGGGCAGCAGCCTGGGGTCGGCCATGTGTGCGGTTATACACCTCTGACGCCATTCATAATGAACACATTCAATGTCTCTATCATCAGGATTGTAGCAATGCTGCTGGGTCAGAAGGTGGGTGTGGACAAGCTACAAACAACTCTCAAGAGCATGGCAAGACCACATGCTACATAAACACACCTCTCTGGCTTTTATTAAAGGAGTGAAAAGGGGAAGAATATAGTAGATTCAATAGCAAAAATAAAAAAAGGCTTTTGTTCATTTGTGATTAACTATTTTGAGAATCATGGTGAAGCTATTTGAGAATACACACACAGTTAGAGAGCAAAAAAAAAAAAAAACAGAATAGTAATTTAAATTAAATATAAAATAATTAACACTCCCAAATTACTTGCTACATGAAACCTACTTAGGCCTTTCCTGTGACATAAACCTACATAAACTGCAGAGACATCTCACATGTCAGAGTCACATAATGATGCTGCTGACAAACATCAGAACTAGACTCATATTTATGGTCAAAGAAAATCTACATAACTATGTCATTACAGTGTCATGACATTGCCAGTGGCAAATTGCAAGTTGCAAGGTTTTATAAATGTCTTGGCAAGTCATGTCACTACATCACAATTATGTGACACTGAAATAGAAGCAGACTAAGATTCAACATTTGAAAGTAGAATCTGCAAATAAGAATTGTTGGATAAAGCCATTACTTCAGTTTATAAATATTTAAAATGATCATGTAAATATATGTATACTGAATACCCTTCACTACGTAAGTGAACTTAAAGTCCATTTTTGTAAATTGTTTATTTCAAGCACACAAATGTAACTCCAATGCTAAGATTCTACAATTTTCTTATTTGACAAAATTAACCATCCCTCAATCCTTAATCCAGCTACAAATTTTGCTGCACTCATGAGTTGTTTTTTTTTTCTTGACAAAATTTGGAAAAGACAGGTGTGTGATTTTTACACAAAAAAAATAAATTATTTGAATTTTATAAACTTCTGTATTAAATTAATTAATGCAAATACATGACTAAAATACAAGGTCTATGTTATTAAATTATATTATATTATTATGTTATACAGTAGATCAAATATAGATTTCAGGTGAAATTGCATAAAGATGACCTTTTTTAACTAAATTGTTGCCAAAAATTAGTACATTTTATAGCATATTTTTCAGTGATTGTTATTGTATTTTTACCTTCTAGAAGGCTTTTACTAATGTTTTAATGTCTTTGACTATTATTGCCATATCTTTGTATAATCTTTAATCAAACATTTTCTGTGATCCTGTGGTCACTGTAGCCTTCGATTCCTGTTCTTGGCTGACAGAAGTAGACCCCAATGTGGATGTACATATATCAGCAAATTTTGATGTTCTAAATTAGGTTTAAAGAATCTGACCATTCTCCTCAGACCAGGAAGCCATTTTCTGCCTGCAGAACTGCTACTTACTGGGTTTTTTTTTTTTTTTTTTTTTTTTTTACATTTACAGCATTTGGCAGACGCTCTTATCCAGAGCAATTTACATTATCTATTTTTATTATTATTATTATTATTATTATTATTATTATTATTATTATTATTATTATTATTATTATTCATTCATTCCTTCATCTTCTACCGCTTATCCGAACTACCTCGCGTCACGGGGAGCCTGTGCCTATCTCAGGCGTCATCGGGCATCAAGGCAGGATACACCCTGGACGGGGTGCCAACCCATCACAGGGCACACACACTCTCATTCACACACGCAATCACACACTACGGACAATTTTCCAGAGATACCAATCAACCTACCATGCATGTCTTTGGACCGGGGGAGGAAACCGGAGTACCCGGAGGAAACCCCCGAGGCACGGGGAGAACATGCAAACTCCACACACACAAGGCGGAGGCGGGAATCGAACCCCCAACCCTGGAGGTGTGAGGTGAACGTGCTAAGCACTAAGCCACCATGCCACCCCTATTATTATTATTATTATTATTATTATTATTATTATTATCATTAGTATTTATTTATTTATTTATTTATTTATTTATTTAATACAACTGAGCAATTAAGGGTTAAGGGCCTTGCACAGGAGCCCAACAGTGGCAGCTTTGTAGACCTAGGATCGAACTCACAACCTTCCGATTGGTAGCCCAACACCTTAACCACTAAAGTGTTGCACAGCCCTGCCATGCTGTGCAAAAAAAAACCTTTCACGCCTCTTATAATGAACACATTCAATATCTCTATCATCAGGATTAGAGCAATGCTGCTGGGTCAGAAGGTGGGTGTGGACAAGCTACAAACAACACTCAAGAGCATGGAAAGACCACATGCTTCATAAACACACCTCTCTGGCTTTTATTAAAGGAGTGAAAAGGGGACGAATATAGTAGATTCAGTAGCAAAAAAGGCTTTTGTGCATTTTTGATGACTATTTTGAGAATCATGGTGGAGCTTTTTGAAAATACACACACAAAGTTGGAGAGCACAAAATACAGAACAGTAATTTAAATTAAATATAAAATAATTAACTCAAATTAACTGCTACATGAAACCTACAGAAGTGAAATAAACCTACCATATGCCCACCATATTTCATTCCATTCTCTGTAAACTCAGGAGAAATGAACTAAAAGAAATTTAATAAAATTTAAGACATTTAATTTTTAGCTCCTAAAAACAGATCTCTATGTGAAGGTTAAAAGGGCCTGAGCTTGTCCCTTGGCTTGCTATACAAGTTAGTATGCACATGCAAGGCTTTTACTAAAGTTTTTATGAGCATCATGCATAGCTTGTAACATGACTCCCTATTGTTCTGTGCAAGCTTACAAGTGCTGCCTAGTGTCCAGTGAACAATATGTTACCACAGAGCCCAAGGCCACATGTGTCTATGCTCATCTTCCCTGTCTACCACCTTTCTGTCTCTCTCTCTCTCTCTCTTTCTCTTTTTCTCTCTCTCTTTAAGTAAGTATATCTTACTATCATTTATGCCTATTGGAATATGTGTGGATTAAATCACAATATATTGACCCCTCTGGCTATCACTGGGTCCAAGGCAGTTGCCTATATGGTCTTAAGAATGGGCCAGTCCTGTTTATGGTTTCAGTGTTTTAATTTCTGCACAAAAGTGCTTTGTTTTTTCTGTAGGCATTTGAAGATGTTTTCTGAGGTTTGCATTGAACAGAATACAGCTCACTGAGATCTCTAGACCCCAAGTTTAATAAAGCTAAGATTGATTCAGTCCTGTTGAGAACAACAAGCCAAACAAGGAGACACAAATCCTGCATCTATATTAAATGCAGAGAACGTTTATTTTTTGGACATCAAAAGCAAAAAAAGCACCTAGTGGTCATACTCCTCCATCAGTTGCCACTCTGAAGTCCCTGGTGGTATTTGATGCTTTACTTCAAGCTGAACCTCTTCACAGCTACCAGATGGTATGAGCAGCCATATCGACACTGATGCACAGAGAGCAGACTGCCTCCAGTCCAACGGCAGCTGTGCAAACAAGAAGTATACAAAAATGTGAGCTATGTAAGTCACCCTGGATAAGGTCCAAACTAAGGAAGAAAAAATCTATCAATAAGTAAAACTCATGACAATATGGATAACTGTAATAGAAAAGTGCTGCATATTTTGCTAATGATGCTGGTTGTGTGTGATTAGAGGCCATGGGAACGATGGTGACACCATGAGGCTCTGCAGTCCCACTGAGAGGTCATACTTCTAACACAGACACAAACACAATCTCACTTAAACTTGCACATATCATAGGTCACTCTCCCTTACACACACACACTCTCTCTCTCTCTCTCTCTCTCTCTCTCACACACACACACACACACACACATGCACACATGCACACACACACACACACACACACACACACACACACACACAAAAGCCATTTCAGTAATTACAGGGCTCGACAGATGACATCAAGTCATCTTTGTTGCTAACAGAGGATAGTAAATCTGAAATGTTTCTGGGGTTTCAGCATTGTTTTTTTTTTTTCTTCAAGTCTTCCCAGTTCCAGAATTCCTTATTGAGTTGTAATTATAAAATCTTTGTGAACTTGATCTTCAAATCTGCAGGCAAAAATCCCAGAGCATGGACCCCACCCATTGCAACAAATACCTGCATGCTTCAAATCGAGTTCACAAAGCCACAATCAGGCAGAGTAACTTTCAATCAGAAAAGACCATATTCTTCAAATTCTAGCTTGTTTTAAAGAGAATAACACTAACAGCAAACAACCAGCGAGAACAATATAATTTCTGACTCAGCCATTCCTGAGCAAAAGTCTGAAACAAAAGTCCACTGACTTTCCATGACACCAAAATCTAAGCAGTGGTCTCTGTTTCTGATTTCAAGCTGGATCTAATCATTTAAATCCTTGTCAAACAAAGTGTTAATTTTTTTAAATGCTGGTTTTGTAGAAAATTAATTATAGTATCCATCTTGGCAGGGTATCATGAGTATGTGTGTTTTTTTTTTTACTTTCCATAACTTAGACCACTTGAGTATGCTCAAGGCCTGGAAGAGTTTTATTTTTTAGCTTGGCACAGATTCATCAGGAGGGAAAAGAACGGAGACAACGAAAGAAAAAACAAATTGGACCTTTTCCAAAGACAATATTTATCAGAGCAGCTTGAATTCAGACCTTATAGTGTTTGTAAAAAAGTAAATAAAAAAGAGAGTGAGGGCTGACATTTTTGCTTTCAGGCAAAATTTTTCTCCCCAACTTTTAGGTCTGTGGTGAACAATTCAATCAAAATATTAAATCACTTACAAGATATTAACTGTATCTGGACAGCCAAACTACCTTGAAGAGGTTTTGCCTGTTCATTTTCCACTTGAAAATTATGCTGATTTTAAGATAAAGGTGTTGTGAATAAAACCATGAGCTGAATCTTCAGTCTAGAAATTGACTTACTTGGAAGAATTCATTGTTCATGTCTACACGTTTTACATTTCCCCTCCCCCAAACTATGAGGAAAACATGCTACCACTGATTGAGCCTTTACTACAGGAAGTAGAGATGATAATGATGTCAGAGCATATACTTGGAACATGGCCACACTGAGCCTCTCTGATTTCCAACACCTGCACATTTCAGCTGTAGAAAGGCAGAGATAAACCTTCACACTGTAAACTACATCTAGGTCACCATCCTGCACCAACCACACTTCCCCAGGCATGCACAATAAGTCAGGAACACCCTCCTCTTTAAGTAGCTTAATGTTCGATGCATGTACACTATCTGCAACAAGTCTGCAACGTCTGCTGCATATGGGTTTTGTGCTTATTTATGTATACATGCCTCTTGTATGTGTTATTCGCATGTGTTATCCTCATGTGTTATTCTTATGAGTTCACTGACAAATATAAACACTCGCACCTCTTTGTGTGACAAGTAGGTGAAATGTTTATGGTGTTGTGTAGATAGTTTAACCACAGAACCATATGAGAACTTAGTACATAAAACTATTAAGATCCATTTAAATTAATGTATGGATGGATGTAATTAATGTAACACCCATGCTTCATAGAAGTCTTATAAGTCTTATAAGTCTTATCATGGTCATTTTAACTTTTTTGCTCAGAGATATCATGGGGAACACAAACTATTCACTGAATAGTAACTGAACAAAAATGATTTGCAGAGATCACAAGAGAGAATTTTGGTGTGTTGGGCCTTCAGTCATTAGAAGCATTTTTTTCTCTCATATTTAAGCAATTGTTCATTTCTGATATATTTCTATTAATACACTGCACATAAAAACAGCATAGTACTTAAGAGAGATTTTAAAAAATGTTGTTGTTTTTCTTTAAGGCACATGGTTTGTAATCCACATTGAACTAGAAACACGTCAAACACGTGTCAAAAGGCTGAAGGTGGCGAAACAGGAACTGCAATTTGACCTAGATCTAAGAGTTCACTTCCTGTTATGCCTAGTCACAGTTTGACATGTACAGTATGTAAAACGAGACATCAAAACTGTGTCCACAATGTCATAAAATGAAATACAATAATAAGGCCTGCATGTCAGCACAATGCTTTTGAAAACCAAAGTGGTGTGAATTGTGTGCCGTCATGCTTCCCTGTTTAAAGTCAGCCAGACTTCCACGTACATACCAAGTGACCTCAGGGGCTCCACTGGTGAGGAAACAGAATTCAGCCATTATTTAAAAAACATTCATTCTGGTGTCTGCATTAGTGAAGTGAAATGTTGTGTGTAATGTTAATAGAAAATGAATGGAGAGCTCTCTGGGTTTCTTTCCAGCACATTAGCTTGCAGGAAGTAGCTCATTTTAAAGTCAGGCATATGAAATTCGACTCATACAAGACCTCCTTTGCCATCCATTTCAAATATAAACTCACGTTGCACTGATGCATAGCAAAGTAATTATCCTATAATGTATAAAACAAACATAATTCTGTCCTAGGGTAAGATGTTTTTTGTACAACACTGCCTGCTGTGTCCAGTTTTAGTTTTGGGTTATTGAAATGTGAAGGTCTATACAGTATAAATAAGCTCACTTTTTCAATCGGGACTGCTGTGTTTGTTAAACCAGTAACAATCTTTAATTCATTTCACGCTTACTTTGGCACATCTGAAGCCATTTCTTGTCATGTTTAACCGACTACAAGAGGGCTGGGAATAAGGTTGTCCCAGCATTAAATCTTCTTATTTATGTAAATGTCATACATACCAGGGGATGTTTTAGAGAGGCCTTTGAGATGGCTCAGTGTTGGAGGAAATAGTCAAGGACAGGCCCTTTATATGTCTACTCCTCTGACTCAATGGGCAATTATCTCAAAAGCCCAGACAGAATTAGTTCCAACCAGCCTGGTGGTTTGAAAGATAGGTGTTTTAAAGACTCAGATTCTATGCTGGCATCACTGTCTAGACAAGCGAAAACTCTAGAAATACATATAAAAAAGTAAGGAAAAGTTTCCAGTCATGGACCACTGATTGAAGTCTGTTATCAAAAAAAAAAAAAAAAAAAAAAAAAAAAATTTATATATATATATATATAATTGTCTTGCTGTTTATTGCTTTGGATTCCTTGGGCTCTGTAGTCAGTTCTCATTGTCACTGAAAAATTGGCAACTAATAGGGTCTGAGTGACTTTTACAAGACTAGATGTAATTGTGATTGTGAGACAAATGCGTCTGTGCATCTGAAAAATAACAGTTTTTTGCCATGCTCCCAGCATGCAGTGGTTAGTATCTACCAAAGTTGCCCAAGGAAGGACAACTGGTGAAAAAACAGGGTCATGGGCACCCAAGACTCACTGAAGCATGTGGGGGTTGAAAGCTAACCTGCCTGATCCGATTGCACACATTAGCAATCGGTTTGAGGAACATGAAATGAGTTCAGGGTGTTGACTTAATGAAAAAGTCCAAATCCATTGGAATTGACTTATATATACAATTAAATAATTAAAGCTTCTAATATCTTGATATAATTCATAACAGTGTATGCACAAAAGGGTTCATGTATATTAAAAAGTCAGTGAATATGTGTGATTTCACAGTTGTTTTGTCATTATCACAAGTGACAAAAATACTTGTCTAGTGCAATTTAAGATCTTAATAGTGAACAATTATCTACGCCCACCCTTTGTCTTTACAACTAACACCAACCTCTTGATATGATGTAACACTGCCAGATGTCATACACTGTCTTCTTCAATACTGGGGATTCATTTATCAAAGCAAGCAACCAGTAAACACTAAATGCCATTTATCATAAGTGTGTATGCACAGCTGTATACAATGGGTGTTGATAAATTAATTTAAAGGGTGATTTTATAGCTACAAGTTTACAATCTGTTGCCCCAATTACTTTTGCAAAAACTGCAATGGCATAAAAAATCCCCCATTATTAATGTATGGACTGTGAAATGTAATGTTCTATGTTTTGCGTGATATGAATGCAACTCATTATTTAGCTCATAGTTTGTTAGGAAAAGCCAGATTTCACAACAATTTCCTATTTAAATGTGTAAAAAAGATGATGGCTATTTCTTAATATTTTTGGGGTTCTCCAAATTTGGGTTGAGTGACTAGAAGAGATAAACTTAAATTGCAAGAAACAAATAAAATTGACAATACACTCAACAAAGATTGATCTTCAAACAAAGCAGCACCACATTCAATCTTTGCATGCGCTTTTTATATGCTTTACATTTCCTTTCATCTGTGCCACCTGCCTGCACATTGCTATGAGTGCAGTGATTACTGTCATGCGAACATAATTGACTATATGCTTCTCATAATCAATTTACTATTCCACTAGCATTTCTCCACATGCATGGTCCAAAAGTACTTCTATATTAACTATAACTGTATTGTTCTAATACTAACTATATACACATCCTCATGTAAAATAATAATTGAATAAATCATGGTTTACTGAACAAAAGTCCACTGTCTAAAGACCCCATGTCTAAAGACCAAGAGAGTCATGGCACAACTTTGAACTTATATCTTGATCACTGTCTTGTTAAAGTATATTAATAGAAAATAATAGCAATTACATTTTTGCTATTTTTGCCACCGTAGCAATATCTTTAGTAGGACTTATGGGTTTGGCCATTTGATCTCCAGTCTCTAATGCAAACACTGTGTGGTTGTTCCATAACATGTGAATTTGTCATTTGGCTGTAGTTCTGTCCAGCTTAAAATGTTATCTTAAAGAAAAAGCTATTGTGGGTGTCTCATAATTTCAGTGACTCGTCTGTGGTGCTACAGTGACCTGCAACCTGTTCATTTGGGACAACAGGTCTGGTGAGATAAGTAGCAGGCACTGAAGCCATTTGGTACATAGTTTGATAAATACACTGTAGTGTCAGCCCTAGCAGCAGGAGCAGCAGAAGATCTTTAGATCTGTAGGACTGAAGATTTGGTTAATCTTGCAGCAATACATCCTGTCCTGAAGCATTATCTTTACTTTGTGCAATGTACCAAATATGACAATGTTCACAAGAAGATTCCAGTGGCATATGACTGCTGAAAGACCACTATCTGACTGCATCTGCCCAATGAAAAGGCAACTCTTAAAACAGAAAATGTGCATTGGTCCACACCCAGAGTTTACTGACTGTCAATATTCTGATATTTAGACTTCTTTGCCACTTTTCTTTTTGTCTCAAACTTGGCTTTTTTGCACTCAGCAAGCAAGCAGGTTCTGAGGGAAACCCCTGGTGGTGTGAAACAAGAGGAGGTAAGAGTATGAATGCTAACCTGACCTCTAACCATTTCCTTAAAAAAACTTCTTGTGTAGTTCTCTGTCAAGTTACACAAAGTGAAAGCTTATTGATTTCAGGATCCAGCCGTAAGAGATATTTAATAGTAATTTAAAAGTAAAATGAATTAATATAAAAAGTTTGAGTTCTGATGTTATGTATCCTGAATCTTCTTTTAAGTTAAGCATGTGTATTTAATTCACAGTGATGAGAGAGTGAAAGAATAAAGCCCTGCTGTTTTACACCTGTGTGCTAAATGCCTGTGTTTATTAGCTGACTTTAATGAGAGTTGACATGCTCTCTGCCAATGTGTCACAGTTCATCTGCTATCTAACGAGGAATTAAGCAGGCAGCAGGGGAATTGCTTCTGGAGGCTATCAAGTAACAAACATTCAAAAAATACATTTATTTGCCAATCACTTTTTTAAAACCTTTATCAAAATAATTTTTTACTACCAGATTTCAAAGAGTGGTTATAATTATTCTTTAATTAGTAATTAATTAAGTCTTTTTTCTTTTTATGAGCTTGGTATATGTACAGTATATTTTTGTATTATATGTTTTGTGTATACACTGTTCATATGGCAATAAATATCTGGTATGATTATTAAGATGTCATTGAGTTAGAGCAGGGGGGTTCCTTTGTGCTAATGTTTTGTTTTTTTATTTTTAACCCTTTTAATTTTAATGCACAAATTATGAAGTAACTACAGTGGATCTAATGTGTGCAGTAAAAGTGTAACAGAGTGAGGAATGTAATTCTGGACCCATTGAGCAAATAAAAAATTCACTGGGTGACAATAAAGTCAGCTTGGCTTTCAGTGGGTCTAGGAACAAATGAGATTCCAGTGGATTAATCAATTCAAGTTTTACTGAAATATTTGAAAACCAAAGAGAGAACAGACAGACAGAAAATCAAAATCATAGCACTGGCCTAAAGCACAGAGGGATTTAAAAGTCGATGCTTGTCAAGGTTGTGCATTTGGACAGCAGCCTGCAGGTCACAAAGGTAGAATTTGGCAGAGGCAGGAGATGGGCTACTGCTCACAGATGTGTAGCAGGACGTCAGCAGTGTCTCCTAATGCTGCTGATAGTTATTGTGCTCAGTGTGAGCACTCCAAAGGACTGGAAGCCTAGCAGGCCTTGAACTTGGACAAAAAAAAGCAAAAAAAATAAAAAATCTTCAACAGCAACAATAACAACAACACACACACATCTGCATATGATGATTTCCAATAATCACGAGCATGTGTGTTATGGTATACTTCTTCACATTTTAAAAGAAATTTTGCATCAATGATATTAGTGATATTAGATATGCTTAGTGGAGACCTTTTGTGTGTGTGTGTGTGTGTGTGTGTGTGTGTGTGTGCGGGTGTATCACAAAATACATATACAAAACTTAATTGAACATCAATAAAAATAAAACTTTATATAATAAATAAATAAATAAATAAATAAATAAATAATACATTAATAGATCATATAAAATAAGAAACAGTAAACTTTATTATAATTGTATAATGCATATATAAATGTTATTAACATTAATTATTAAATATAATAATTTCATGTTAATTATATTTAAATAAGAATTAATACATTTTTATTCATTTAAAATATTTGGAATCACACACAAACACCCACACACACACACACACACACACACACACAACACAACACACAATACATACACTCACACACTACACACACTCACATACCTTGTCAACCTAATTTATTAAAAGCCATTTTAATTTGTTAGTTTTCAGGTCGAATACACATTCACACTCTGTAAGCAAACAACATTCATTACAGTCACATACAAATAATTACATACATTCACATTTCTGTATAGTCTCCAAAATATATTGCATAATTCACACCACAAAACGATAAACTTTCACTAATCATGATAAGAAAATAAGCATTTGTACTCAGAGAAAGGTTATTTATTAGGATAAATCATGAATTATAAGTTTATTTATTAATGTGCCAACATGCATGCAACAAAAGCGCACCCTTGTGGCATCGAATAAAAAAGGAAATGTTTTGATGGGATATTTAAAGCCATGCAAAAAAGCATTTGCAATATATATATATATATATATATATATATATATATATATATATATATATATATATATATATATATATACTTTGCTTTGTTATCTTTTGTTTCAGGCATTTTTGTTAAATGTTGGCAAGTTTAATTATAAGTAATATTTAATTATATTATAAGTCCGTTACAGGATGCTGTTGTGTTATACTAAATTTTAGTGGAGTCATATAAATAATGTACCTGTTAATCCCAATTAGACTCTGAGCTGGATGTAATGGTAATAAAACTTCCCGAGGCATGTGTTGCCCCAAGCACCCTTGCATTTGTCTTTTGCTGTCTGTTAAACACAGTTTCGACTGTATCTCACAAACACAAACCACCTCTAGTACCTAGTTACTTCATAGACACAGTCACTGTAAATAGGTTATCACACCATTCTGTTTAAATCAGTTTTTTAGACTGTAGACTAAACAAACAGACAACTCATCCCACACAGATAAACAATGGTGGAAAAAATAAGAGCCAACTTCTGAGACAAACCTGCACCCATTACAGTTGCCTGAAAGTTGCTCTGACTGTGTACGTGTGTTTGCACAAGTGGCCTGAGTTGGATGTTTTTCTCAATGAAAGCAGGGACTTTAAAAAAATGCATGGCCAGCCCCTCCGTTCACTGATTCTGACCCAGCTTCCCAGAACCGCAAAATGTTCCAATTGTCCACTGCCTCATCCGGCAGGAATGCTCCTAAAAAACACAGGTGCATCTACTCTCACCACTGTTGATAGCTGCACTTTATCATTTTGTGCTCTAGACACTGCTGACGAATTAGATGTACTTTTAAATCACAGAATTTTTTATCTTCTCATAGTCATGTGAAAAATAAACACTGAACAATGATAGAAATTCACCTATGAAGAGATATTCTCTATTTGTGAACCAACCATATACAGTTATGCTTCAATCTATTTTCATTATGTTATAATTCAAGTTTCCAGTAACCAGATGTTATTGTGGAACTCTGGTACTCTTACGGAAATTTTGCTTTGTGGAACTTTTCCAGGAGAGGAAACCGGAGTAGTGATATGGCGCAAACAATTTCCCCTTTTACTTTTCTAGAACTACTGATGACTACTACTGATTACCACTGCTACTTCTGCCAGCTGATGCCATCTAGTTAGTCACTATTCAGTAACCTTTAGAATAATGGAGCGAACCTGACGCTCTGGCTCTTGTCAGAAACACTCTGCACCTGCTGGAACTGGAGAGAGGGTCTGCCTCAGCCTTGGCGCAAATCAGTCAGCCGAAGAGGTTCAGCTGAGGACACTGGCAGCCTCTCCCCCCATGAGCTTGCGTGCTGAAAAGCCTGAGTTCAGCTCAGGAGCCTAAGCCCTCTGCCAGCTCTTCCACAACTAAATTAGACTCAGACTCAGACCCAGGGTTTGGAGAATGATTATGTTTCACTTACTGCTGTGTGTATTCAGTGTGATGTTTTTAGGCCTGTGGCTCTTTTTGAATTAGCTGCATAGATCATGGTATTCTGGACCAGTACTACACATCTGCACTTTGTCTTCAGATGAACAGCACACAAGATAAAGCTCCAGAACAAAATTCATTAAAAAAACAACTAATACTAAATACTAAAACAACTTTAATACTAAAAGCACATTTTCATGTGGGTTATTTCTATTTCTATAACATTATTATTATTATTATTATTATTATTATTATTATTATTATTATTATTATTATTATTATTATTATTATTAAACTTTCACTCTGCACACACTAGCTGATTTGATAGATTAGAGAACTTTCATAAAAATCCTTTTCTTTATGGTTTCATCTGAAAAAGTATGGCATGTCCTCACCATGCACTTACACAAGGGGAGTCATAAATCTTTCAGCAGATCTTTCAAATTATAGCTTTAGCTTTAATACTCGAGTTCATTAGTTGAACCAAAGACTCTGCTGTATAATACATCATATGCAAAAATATTTTAATAAATAGCCATAAAATAATGTTCCCTAATTGTAGGCTGGTGCTGTTAGAATAGCTTGTTTTTATCTGGGAACCTTTATCTTTATGTGAAAAGACCGTTGAAACTTTTTATATGGTTATATAGTTTTTGAAATACTAGAAATAAACTAGAATAGTAATCAAATGGATTTATTTGGGGTTACTGTACATGTCAAAATTCAGAATGAGCATAGCCTTACAAATAGGCAAATATAATTATAATTCTACTTTTATATTCAACTCATTTATACAACTGAGCATTATAGAGTTAAAGTCTTTGAATTTGAGGATATGAACTCACAACTTGTTGAACTACAAATTAAATTATTATTGCAAAATTCTTTACCAATTAAAAATAAACTGAAAGTTGTAAATGCATATGTATTCAACCCTTGAGGCAAACCTGGGAAAAAAGTGGTGAATACTTATGCAATGTATTATAGACTATCAGCTTTTACAAGAAGGGTCCATTGTCTAATTAAACATAGTAAGTCAGTAAATGTAACAGGCACATTTGTTCACACATGTTTCTTTCTTCTAAAGGAAATTAAAAGGGGAGACAGGCTTTCATCAGGTAATTACTTTAAGTTCAACTCCTGTCACTCTCAACCTGACCAGCCTCATTGCCATGTTACAGACTACAACAATGCTCCAAGACAAACATTCAATAGATACTGGTCTTGTAAACTACAAGTTTCATTTTACTTTCAACCGTCTCTCTGCCCATACATGCCTAACACTCCAGGATGAGACATTGCTAGGAGACAATGACTGACAAATACTGACAATTCCAAGATCATTAGAGACTTCAACAGTGACACAATGAAAGTAATATCACTAAGAGCCTGGAGCAGCCCAAAATACAACAAATATAGACTGTACAAATGTATTCTCAGAGAGAATTAAATCTGACACTAAAAAAGCACAGAACTCTTTTAAGATGATACAGAGGTATTGCATGCTGGACAAAACATGTCAGTGTCTTTTGCCTGGAACGGCACATTATAAGCAGCAGAAGGAAATCAATTCAGTCACAGACATCAATATCTTTCTTTGAAGAGTTTGCATAAAACAGTGTGCGATTGTAAACCACAAATGCCTTTGAATCAGTTACCCAATGTTTTATCCAAGAAAATAAAGAAATTCTGTGGCAGAGGCCTGAACTGGACAAGCATATTACACAGTTTGCAGCTCAAATTTCCCAATAAGTGCGAGAGTTTGTAACATATTATTATAGATACCGCAATTCAGCAACACAATGAAACATTTAAACTATTGAAACTAACACTGAAATTAGTTTGTTAGTTTATTATTAGTTTGTATAATTAGTTATAAAAAACAAGCAGTCTAAAATAATTCTGAGGAAAATATATCTATACTTATAGTGAATATAACTAACAGGTTATACATATATAACTGTGTCCTAAGCTGTCAGTGAGAAGGCCACTGCTCTCACATCACATGATTTTGTTTACCTTCCTAGGTGTTTTGGATTCTGTTTTGGTCCTGGCTCCACCCATGCCTTGTCACTGGGTTGTCTTATTGTGCCTTATTATGTTCACCTGTATACCCTACTCAATCTTTGGTCTTGTTGAATGCTTCATATGTTACCAAGCCCTAGTGTCTTGTGTTATAGTTCACATTTTTCATTGTTTTGATTGCACCTGTTTATTTTAACCTATGGATTTAGATATGCCTCTGATATACCTGTCTGCATATACCTTGACCCATGGTATATTTCATGACCGTAATTCAATTCCTGACTTGATATAATAAAGTGCATAATGATTTTAAACTTCCTACTAGATTCATCCCAGATATACACAGTATAACTCTCACATACTGCCTACTACAATGCACACTGGACTGGTTCCACTGCAGTTAGTAGAAGCATCAGTCATAACATTAATAATTAATAAACAAATGAAATAAGTCAAATGTTTTGTGACATGCTCCCAGTCTTCCAGAATAAAATACCTGAGGATAAAATAAAATTTCCGTACCCCCTAAAGGGTTAATGTGAGCAGTGGTGGGGTTCAAACCCCACTACCCTTCTTAATCTGCTCTTGAATGTTTTTGCCACGTGCCTGCGGTTTGATCTGCCCACATTTCATCCCATTCCCCCTCTCCTTTCTTTAAACCTGTCAGTGCTCATAAGGAGAAACATATTGAACACATGCTATTTTTTCACCCCACCTTTTTTATATAGGGGTTGATGGATTTTTAATCTACAGGGAATTTTGTGCATGACATCACCCAAGGTACTTTAAACTGTAATATTTCACCAGATGCTGCTCTTTGGAGAATCATTGTTTTATTACCATCATGCTTTACAACAATCTCTTCTCTACAGAATGGAGCTGGTTAAATCTATGGGAGCATGACCCTGCCTTCTATTCTACCTAAGATCATGCGTTACTCTGTCGTTATTATTTCGTTTTAGTCGTTACTCTGTGTTATTTTTGATGGAGCAGGCCTAGCAGTGGTTGCAGCATAGGAGGGACTTGTGTGCAAACTCTTGAAACTATTGACCTTTCCCGATGACTGACTGACAAAACAAGGGATTTTACACATATAAAGAAAAGTTGTTTTCAGCCAAGCAAATCAGAGGGGTTTAGTGATTTGAATGGACTTGACATGGATCTTTCAGCATTGTTGTGTTTATTTAATCATCCAGAAATTATTTCCAGGTATCTGTTATGTTCAATATGTAGTAAACCGATGACCTATTCATTAAATGTTGCCTATAAAAATACAGCTTTAGATACAGAAATAATCAGTGTGCATTCCCAGTGAAGTCTTTAATAACAAAAGCAAGAAGAAAGCAGTCACATGCTGAATTACAAATTAGGCATAACAGGAGTGCCCACTGTGAGATGATTGATATCTGTTCTCTACAAAATTCTCCTTTTGGCTCATCGGGAAATTAAAATGTGTAATGTCATCTTCACTGCACAGTCCAAGATTTCTCCAAGCTAGTCAGTACCGTGTTAACAATTGTGTGTACAAAAAAAAGCAACTTGCCATTCATTTTTAGACTTACCAGAAATTACTTTAGGTACAAGCAACATTCATTCAGTAGGCCTGCTGTATTTACCTTTGAAGGAAGTGAGCAGTATTTGAGGGAATGAGAGGTATTAGGTCTTGCTACCAGTTACCTCAGCTACAGCCGTCTGAGTAAACACTTGTATTTGAGTAATTGCAGTGTTATCACATGGAAGACTATGAATGGGTACGCAGCAGACACAACAGTTCACTCAAAATAAACAGATCTACTTTGGTATGTGCTGATGGCTATAAGCAGCAGGGCTAACACTGCACTGAGAGATGAAGCTACTGTAACAGTTATGTCTAGAGACATAGACCATTCACAGTTAAATTAGCCATCCTTCCCAATGGACGTCATCAATATTATAAGGAATGCACTAATACTTTTTTCCAGTCCAATAATGACTACTTTTTTGCCACTCTCCAATATTATTATTGAAATTGACATTGAATAAACTACTTAGTATTAATTCATCAAGGGTGTGATGGAACATATTGTTTAAAATCTTTTTAAGTAGGTCGTTGCTATGTGCTGCAAGCAATGAACTGCTTGGTTAGTTTTTATTTTTAGGATGATATGCTGTTTATGCTGCATGCTGTTCATGCTCTGTATTAAAGCCACTTTTCACTGTACCCACTCCTCATATTTTCTCAGACCCCAGTTTTCTTCAATTGCCATCATTAATTGTGAAATACATCTAGCTTACTGTTATTTTATGCTATTTTTTTATTAATGGAAAAAAGATATGCTAGGCTTATGACACATGATATCATGTGGTATCAAAAAAGCATTTTATGTAAATACAAGTATAAGTAAGCATTGGAAGGATCATAGTATAAATATTGATGCATTTACTTTAGTTTTATTTTATTGAGATCCATTAACTAAGAACATAAAAGAAAAGCAAATTGCTAGAAGTCATGTGGTAAATTGCTTATTCTGTTTGAGGTATAAACTTTGCAAGCAGTCATAAACATATTTCAAGAATTTCTGTTGACAAAGAACCAACATTAGCCCTATCAATCACTTATATAGCAATATATTTAATTCAGATGTTCACCAGACGTCATTGTTACTGGTACCAAGGTTTGGCACTGAAATGAAATGAGGCTATTTCTAACTAAAATTAGTGCTAGCAATCACAGTAAGCTTTAGACACTGTGGAAACCAATCTCTCTTCACTCCTATAGCAACACAGATGGATGAAGCACATGTGGAACTTGTAACAAGAGAAAGCAAACATGGCCGCTAAGGGATATGGCCTGCACCCTGACAGAGAAATAGGAGTAATGAGTGACTGATATCCCTGATAAAGCCCAGTGTTTTCTTAAGCATATTGCCCGCATGTCTTCAGTTTCTGGTTCCAGTTAGGCAGCTTTTACCTCACTATAATATACACAGATTAAACACTCGATAATGCTTCCTATTTCGTCATTCCCTGCTCAAATTTGCCATCACAGGTACTCATCTGGTATTGTGCAGGACATCTCTCTCTCTCTCTCTCTCTCTCTCTCTCTCTCTCTTTGTCTCTCATTATATATGCATTACTTGCAATAAGTCTGTTACACCGCTGTGGAGGAAACAGTAAAGCTTAACAAATATATATATATATATTTGTGTGTGTGTGTGTGTGTGTGTGTGTAGGATGACTGAGCTTGGACTGAGCTGCATATTATTTGTATGCTTATTATTACTCATACACCGCACACAGCTATGCTGATTTGAGACTATATCAAATTCCAGACTAAATAATTCTGACTTGAAGCTGCAAACTACATTAAGAGTTAAATGCTGCATTGATCCTAATCAATGTTAATGCCATGCAAATGTAAACTATGTTAATCTGCATAGTCTTTCGTAGTAGCTAGTTCGTTCATTTTCTTGAAATCTCTGTAGCACTTCAGAGTTAATTCATTCTAAATTTGAAGATTTTAATCACTTATTTTATTCTTAATCACTTTCTGTTTGTATAGATGTTCATGAACACTCTTTCTGCAGCTGTATTGTTTCCCTGTAAATCTGTGTGAGTGTAATCTGACTGAGTGTATCAGTCAGACAGGCAAAGAGCACTATGAGAGTCTTATCTTGTTCAAATGTCTTTGAGTGATACAGGATATCCTTGTACACATAAATAGCCCGTTATTTCAGGTATGTGTGTGTGTATGTATGTGTGTATGTATGTGTGTGTGTGTGTGTGTGTGTGTGTGTGTGTGTGTGTGTGTGTGTGTGTGTGTGTGTGTGTGTGTGTGTGTGAAAATGGAAGTATGAGGTTGGAAATGCAGTGCACTGGTCTCACTGGTCTTACATTTTGATTATGTTTTTGCAGCTCCAGGGAACATTTGCTTTGAGAAGAGTAGGCCAAGAGGCAAACATCACTTCTATACACAGCACTGACTCATTTTTTTGCTCTTCTTGTGTGGCCCATATCTAGGTATCTCTTTTTGCTTCCTTTTTATATTTTCTTTTATCACTTGTGTGGGCCACGAGCTTTGGTGTACATGGACAGTATAACAGCAATGACAGCCAGAGGTGAGTCAAAATTAGAAAAACATTTACCTAAGTGTTGTGAACTAAGCAGTAAGACTGTGATTTTTGCTGCCCTCTCCTCCCGGACAGCACATCACACGCCATTGCTTTTTTCCTAAGGGCCCAGCTTAGGAGGGCCATGGTAAATATCCAGATAAAACATGGCCCCCACCCTTTGCTTTCATGTGATCCATATGCTTTTATTATGCTGCTTTGAAAGGGGGGGAAATGATTCATGCTGCTGGCGTATGTGGCAGAGCTGCAGCTGCAGGCTGCACCTGCAGCAGAAGCAGAGTGGGAAAAACAAGCTGCCAGGCACATGCGAGGACAAACAGACCCACCCTCTCTCTCTGTCTCTCTCTTTCTTTCTCTCTGTCTCTCTCTCTCTCTCTCTCTCTCACACACACACACACATACATGCTTCCCCACCCACTATTTCAGGCTCAACTGAGTTTTGTAAACACAAGACTAGCTCAAACTTTCTCTGCTTTACAAGTCAAATTCTACAATGAAGGAACAAAGACAGCTAACAGGACAAGGACCCTCACTTGTTTTATATTAGCTAGAATTGCTCAGTGTCATGCTGGGATGGGCATCAGAGCCTCCTCAACCTTTATGACCCACCACAATAAAAACGTTGTCATCCAGCTGCTAAAAGCTTTAATTAAAATGACACTTTACTGCAGAAAGGTCCGACAAGCACCTTTCAGCTAAAGATCAGAGGGAGCAGGGTTTATTGTTGGTTTTAGTGACGGTGACTGTGGGTGAATGTGTCTGCTTTTCATTATGAGAGGGCTTGTTGGACTAGGCTGTTTAATTAACTGAACTGGAAACTCAAAACAGCATTGGATCAAAAGGCCACGCTACAAGAGGTCTGTACTGTGTGCCTAAGCACTGGCATTTGCTCAGAGGCTTTAATGCTTTCACTGGCATTTAGAGACACTCCAGACACAGAAGCTCATAGAGGAGCTCATACTCACAACCTGTTACCTTCCATGATGCAATACTCACACTGTCTATATATAACAAAGTAAAAACATACCTCACTAATGGGGCTATGTTTTTGCATGCCGACTTAACACGCTCTGACAGCCATAGATGCCATTAGGGGGAAAAAAACTCGTACACACGCACACAAATTAGTGCTTATTCTCAATCACATGCAAACAGCTGGGTAAAGAATGTGGGGGAAATATTCCCAGTGTTTGGAACAGTGCTGCCAAGCACACCACGGCACTAAGAGCTACTTTCCTTACACTAAGGCTTGACTGTAAACGTGCCACTTTACATTATGCTTTCCCTTATGTAGCAGGAATATATTGAAATATTCAGCAAAATACATCCATTGTGTGTTTTTTAAGTTAATTTCATTAAAAGATTTATTTAAAAATGTTGTGAGCTGTCTAACTCCAAGATTTCACATACTCATATCTAAATTATATATTTATACAATAATGCACATCTTGTGTACTACAGTTTTATTTTGGTTATTAAATAAATGCTAAAATAAGTCAGTGAACCATTCTTACAACTATGTTGAGCAGGAAAGCAACTCAGAATGCACAAAACAGCAGCTTCCTCTCATGTCAGCCAAGAAAAGGAATCTGAGGCTACAATGAGCTTCATTCCCCAAACTCAACAGCTGAAAATTGGTCTTTTTCCAATTTCCATGCACATTATATATTATATTATTAGTATTCAATGGCTGTTGACATAAAATATTATATTAAAAATAATGTAATGTTTCTATAACATTGTGTCAAATGGTTAATATATTAGATAATATTATACTGTCATATTTGTGTTTCTGTGAGCCTAATGATGTCCATCAGCTAAGCATGTATATATTATATCAATAATGTCATCTTATATAACACTACTGAGAGGTACATGAAAACTTTTTTCTTTTGTTTTTACAGCTTGACAGACCTTATAGCCAGTTTTCAAAGGGTTTATCAAATGGAAAGATCTAATGAGAAGTAGATAGTTATTTAAAAGAAAAACAAAAAACAATTTGCATAGTGTAGACAGATATAAAGCAGTATTGCTGCAGGTCTTGTGCACATTATTTGTGCCACTTTACTACAGAAACTTATCTGATGATGGGGAAATTTTGTGTTAATTCTGTGGTTTTCACAAGCGTTCCTCTGAAGGACCAGCTCTACGCCCACATACTGACTGCTGCTGCACTGAATGCAGAGCATAATGGCAATAATTTTCGCTTATCATTGGTCATTGACTATTGATAGAGAAAACCAGTGTAAGATCAAGGCCATCATCAGTGGCTATTGTGTAACAGACTAATAATTCATTGATCTGGCATTTGTACAGTGCAAACAAGTGAAAGACACAGAGAAGCTCAGGGTACATTATGCAGCCCAAACAGCAGCCTGATTCTAAAAAATCAAGCCAGTAGGTACTGCTAAAGCAGCAGCAAATAAACCCTCCCTGAATTAGTGTGCAAGACAAGAGAGCCTGTAATGTACCATATTGGTTCTGCTGTGGACCCAAAGGGTGGGAGTATCATGGTGTGACAGTTTATGGATGTCTCTACAGCTGTTGCTGCAGGCTAGGTTTACTTTGGCAAGAACACTCTAAGCCAAACATCCTCCAGGACTTACGTTCTTCTGCATGCCATCCAAAGCAAGCAGAGCCCTGTAATATGCACATCATCCAACCTGAAACCTGTTAGGTTGTCTACAGAGAAGGTACGGAAGAAAACACAGTCAGTACTAAATCTAAATGTAAAAAAATAAGGAAAAGAAATCAAATGAAAGGGAAAAAAAGATTCTAAACACTTCAGTGTGTATTTGTGTGTATATTGTGTGTAATTGTTTAGGATACTTTAGTAATGTTAATACTAAAATAATAATAAAGAAGGTACAGATAAAGAAAGAAATAAAGATGGTACAGAACTATCATCACTCAAGATTCAGGGACAATTTCTACCCCTAAGCTATCAAGTGTCTCAGTAACCTCACTATTAACATTTTAAACACTATATCTGTACTGTATGATTAGATTTTTACCCTTCACATTGCCCATGCTTTTCTATTTTATGCTCTACTCATGTCTTCTTCTTCATTTCCTATTTGTACATTGCAACAAATGTGATTAAAAAAGTCAGTACATACAACTATACATCTCATTAGTCCAAACCAGATTTTTTAAAAGTAAACCCACATGATTCACCTTATCAACATATGTTCAAATCAATGTATTAGTTTCTAAAATGAACATTTTAGGGATTAAAGGGATTAAATAACATATATTATTCATTTGTTTGCTTTTTGTTTGCTATGACCAAAAAGTAACTACTTTTTTCTTGATCATTTAAGCAATTATGCTTAAAAAGCAGAATGGACATCTTGATTGTACAGAATACTGTATATTCTGTGTGGTAGCTGTAATACTTGTAGGAGGGAATGAAGGAGGGAAATGACTCACTGAAAATCAGCATGTAATGAGCATTCGGCTAGCAAAATGCAATGCTTTCTCATTCGTATGTGTGTTTTCTTACCTGTTTCCTTACAGGCTCAAGCCTTCCATAGAGATCATCCAAAAATGAAATTAGGCACTCTGTACTGTACAGACATGACTGTAGGATATTATTCCTGCTGTGCTTTCAGTGAAGGAAAAAATCACTGTGGTTCTTTTTTTTATTATTTTGATTTATCCAGCACATTTAGCCAGCTACCAAAACAAAAGAGGAGCTGGTCAAGCAAATAGATCAAGCTGGTAAATGTAAAAAATTCTGAATTTATTTATTCATCTATAGTACTTGCTTTGCAGTAAATTTGGAACAAGAATAATGGGTCTGAAGTGGGAATAAACCCAGAATGGCACATGAATCAATCACTTTATCACCTTTATACTAGGTAATCTGTCTACCAGCATAGTTTAGGGAGCTCAAAAGAGAGCTAGTGTTGTTCATGCAACATTACCTCCTCCCATTGAACAAGTTGAAAGAAAATAGCTCAAAATTAATGGTTAAATTGGTTAAATTGATCTAATTATAGGAAGCCAGATTGACCAGCTAACTGCTATCAATTTGACCTCCAATTTGAATGTAATAAGTTTTTTAATAAAATACTTAGACTTTTGTCAAGTTGGCTGTAGAAATATTTTTTTACTGTAGTGCACGTTTAATTCTAGCAGTACTGCACTACAGCCTCGTGACCGACAGAGTGCGTGCGCGTACTCAGTGTCAGCTGATGACGTGGTACGTTAAGCGTGGGCAAGATGGCGGCGCCCGCAAAAGATCACAATAATATTAATAACACTGATGTTTGTATGCCCGGGTTATTAAATGAGAGTTATTCTGATACTAAACATGCATCATATGACGGAATCTGGACGGATTATGTGGGTGAAGTGGTGGAGAGAGAAATTGGTGGGGATCTAAAATCACTGAGAAAAGTCAAAGGGCTTCTTGAGAAACTGACAGCAGAGAACAAAGTGTTAGAGGAGCAGGTAAGACATGCGGGTCTCCTAACACACTTATGACTTAAACGTTGTGTAGGTGTTTTGGATTTTTCATTTAAAATAAATAAATAAATAAAAAGCTTCATTACACCATATTCCACCACACTGTTAGTCAAGTCAGTAAGCTTTTATTGTCATTTCAGAATCAGAATCAGGTTTATTGGCCAAGTTTGTTGACACACACAAGGAATTTGTTTCCAGCTGTTTGTGACTCTCAAAAGTACAGACATAAATAACATTATACTATACAAGACAAGATAATACAGACATAAATAACATTATACTATACAAGACAAGATAATACAGACATAAATAACACTATACTATACAAGACAAGATAATACAGACATAAATAACACTATACTATACAAGACAAGATAATACAGACATAAATAACACTATACTATACAAGACAAGATAATACAGACTTAACACTGTACTATAGAAGACAAGATAATACAGACATAAATAGCATTATACTATACAAGACAAGATAATACAGACATAAATAACACTATACTATACAAGACAAGATAATACAGACTTAACACTGTACTATAGAAGACAAGATAATACAGACATAAATAACACTATACTATACAAGACAAGATAATACAGACATAAATAACACTATATTATACAAGACAAGATAATACAGACATAAATAACACTATACTATACAAGACAAGATAATACAGACATAAATAACATTATACTATACTATACAAGATAATACAGACTATACAAGAATCTGGACTGTCACTTTAACTCTGGACTTGCACAGCACAGTGCCACTTTATACACACCATACTGCACATGGACACTTTAAGGACAATCATAAAACGCATTTATGTATATACACTATATTGCTCACTTATTTTATTCATTCATTCATTCATCTTCTACCGCTTATCCGAACTACCTCGGGTCACGGGGAGCCTGTGCCTATCTCAGGCATCATCGGGCATCAAGGCAGGATACACCCTGGACGGAGTGCCAACCCATCGCAGGGCACACACACACTCTCATTCACTCACGCAATCACACACTAGGGACAATTTTCCAGAGATGCCAATCAACCTACCATGCATGTCTTTGGACTGAGGGAGGAAACCGGAGTACCCGGAGGAAACCCCCGAGGCACGGGGAGAACATGCAAACTCCACACACACAAGGTGGAGGCGGGAATCGAACCCCGACCCTGGAGGTGTGAGGCGAACGTGCTAACCACTAAGCCACCGTGCCCCCCCTCACTTATTTTAATATTTTCATATTTTATATAGTTTTTATATAGTTTATACTTTATTTATCTACCTCCTTTTTATTTATCTACCTCCTTTTCTCGTTTTATCATTATTATTATTATTTTATTTTTTTTTTTATTTATCTATTTATTTATTTATTTATTTATTTATTAACCCAAATTGCATTCCTTTTTCCTTTTATGCATGAATACCGGACAGTTGTAAAAAGCTGTCTATATATATATGTGTGTATATATATATATATATATATATATATATATATATATATATATATATATATATATATATATATATATATATGTGACATATATATATATATTTCAACCATATATAGCTGTTGCAGTACACAGTGAAATGAGACAATGTTTCTCCAGGATTATGGTGCTACATAAATCAAAGACAGAGATAAGGACTTAGTAAGTTTGTAGTCGATACATAAAGTGCAACCTGGTGCAAATAGTGTTATATACAGAGCAGTTTGTCGTCGTAAAATATTTGCGTTGAGACTGTTTAGAAGAGCTGCAGTGATCTGTCCTGATTATTAATTAACAATTTCTCACTGTGTTCATTTGAATACAAGGCATATAACAATCACAATAAGTACAATTATATGTAATAATTTGTGTATTAATCTCTTCGTTCGTTCTCAGTAACTGTTTGATCCTGATTAGGGTAACAGTACATCTGAAGCCTAACGCCAGAAAACTGGGTGTGAGGGAATACACCATGGCTGGGATGGCAGTCCATTGCAGCACACATGTACACACCATTTACATACCCGTTCACACCTAGGGCCATGTGGAGAATGTGCAAACCAGTGAACAATCAGTAACCCAAGATCAGGATCGAATAAGGGAGACGTGTGGCCACGCCACCACACTGCCAGATGTTTAAAGAAAAAGAATCTAAAATAGTATTTTGCCATCATTGTTCTATACGTTTATGTAGGGAATGAGACTGTAGAATTGTTAATTTTCTTCTTTACACTGTCAGGTGTTCCGCTGTTTTCTTTAGCCTGTAGGATACAGTTAAACCAGTAAACGATAAGATTTAGGATACAATAATTAATTACAGTCCAGAGAAGTACAATAAGCCAGCACTGTGTGGTATGTAATGAGAATAACTGTACCATCTTGTAAGGTATTAGGATAGTGGACTGAAATGGTACAACAGTATTAGGTCAGACTTGACACATTTTTTTTTTTTCCATTTATATATTTTTTTAAAAAACAAAGAGATAAAATGAAATAATGCATGTTTAATTTTGTTTCAGGTGGAGACTGTATCAAGCTCAGTACCTTTGCGTGTATCAGCTGCACTTGCTGATGCGGAGGAGTCCTGGTCCAAACTGGAGACTTTACTTCAGAGAGAGAGAGTCCTGTCCAACACGCTGCAGCAGCATCTCCAGGGAGCACAGAGCTGGGCTGACAGCCTCGGACAAACTCTTGGAGAGCTAGACACACTGGAAAGACACATGAAATACCTCCAGTGCTTGTCCAGGATTGAAGAGCTCAGGTAAGAAATATATTAGCTGTAGGTCTACACATGCAATGCTGTTTCTATGTATACATGCATTCAAATGTACTTTTCTGCTGCATCACAAACTAAGCTGTACACTGCACAGTGATGTGATCTTTAATGATTTTTATTTGTGCGCAAACAGTGACAGCATTCAGCAATTCCTGATGACTAACAGTGTCTGGGAGGCAATTGGTGAAGTAGGCAACATGGCCACTCTGGACATGAGTCTTAAAGATTCAGGCTGCACCCACCTCCAAGCATTCCTCAGAGAAACATTGCACTTCTGGCATAAGATCCTAAAAGACAAGCTCTCAAGGTATTAATCATTTTCAGAATATCATGATATACATTCACTATATTTTTAAATCAGAACAACTATTCAAAAATCTACTATTGTTTTTTCTCTCCATTGGAAATTTTGGCACAATGATATTTGAAAAAAGCTTTTATTTAAGGTTCCAGCTGAACTGATATGATATTGTTGCTGGTTGGTTATGGCGCAAAATATATTCACATACTCAAGTCACGTCAAGAAGCTTTTATTGTCATTTCAACCACATATAGCTGTTACAGTACACAGTGAAATGAGACAACGTTTCTCCAGGATTCTGGTGCTACATAAAACAAAGACATAGCTAAGGACTTAGTAAGTTAGTCCTAGACACATAAAGTGCAACTGTGCAACCTGGTGCAAACAGTGCAGGACAAGACAAACAAGACAGACAAGACAGTGCGGGACAAAAGACAAATAAGACAATACACAAAAGACACCAAACACAAACAGCGCCGACCAGTGTAAATACTGTATGTTCAACAATATTGCATGCAGTAATACTATAATGAACACAGTTTCATAGCAGCAGGTCCCTGAGATAATGTAAAGAATTGTGCAAACAGCAAACGACTGAAATGTTAGTCAGTATGTGCAAAGAGCAAAGAAGTGTGCAAAAACAGCATGTAAACAGGTTGATGGATGTAAAAAGCATGTAAACAGGTTGATGGATGTAAAGAGCATGTAAACAGGTTGATGGATGTAAAGAGCATGTAAACAGGTTGATGGATGTATATTGGAAGTGTGTGTTTGGTGTTGGTCTGTGCAGTC
This sequence comes from Tachysurus vachellii, assembly GCF_030014155.1. Classification (NCBI taxonomy): domain Eukaryota; kingdom Metazoa; phylum Chordata; class Actinopteri; order Siluriformes; family Bagridae; genus Tachysurus; species Tachysurus vachellii. The sequence continues at coordinate 14,336,763 of NC_083475.1, forward strand.
CATACAGGTGATGTGCTTGTGTATGTTGTGCTCAGAACAGTACAGTTTCAGTTAATAAGGAAATACTGTGAACGAAAAATGAAAAAAGGCAAGTCGAAAATTTGCATATTTTTTTGTTTGGGGCACAAACATGATGTGCTACATTTATTAGACAAGGATCATGTACAGTACCATATCATTTTCCTAGCCTATTTAATGCACTTTTTTTAGCAAACTGAATGCTGTGTATTAGTATATTATTTTAACTATAACTCAGCCTGCACAAGTGATGAGATTTACTTGATTTTTTTAATATGTACCAGGTCAAACAATGATCTGTTCAAGTTCATTCATGTTTTTTTTTAGCAAGTACAAAACTGGAATCTTTTTAATTTTATCACAGCGTGGTTTTGTCTAGTTGATAATGCTGATACAATTTAAAAACATTGCAAATGGAATTTTTTGGTTAGAATTTTGTTGTAGCTAATATGAACCAGTGAAACAAAGAGCTTAACTGTTGAATGTAACAGTGTTGTTTTTTCATGAGGGTGCAGACAGTTTTACTTGAGTCACTGTGACTGTAGAACCATAACTAGAACACTAAGACCTGTTGTGTGGGTCTGTTTTTGTTTTTGTTTTTGTTTTTGCACTGGATGTCCTAGCACTCTGTTTCCCTTAATTTCAGTGATTTTGAGGAGGTGCTGACGCAGCTGCACTGGCCAATAGTGTCTCCTCCGACACAGTCTCTCTCTCCGCTGCCCAACGCTCAGGAGCTCAGCAGCCAATTGGAACTGCTCGTTTCTCAGCTCATCTCCCTGCAGACGTCGTATCCTCTGTGCTACACACACACACTTATTCAACACATCTACTCCAATTATGTATATATATATATATATATATATATATATATATATATACATATATGTATGTATATATATATGTGTGTGTGTGTGTGTGTGTGTGTGTGTGTGTGTGTGTGTGTGTGTGTATGTATATATATATATATATATATATATATATATATATATATATATATATATATATATATATAAAAATATATATATATATATAAATATATAATGTAATAATTTGCTCACTGTCCTAGTCAATTTAACACTTTTCAGTAATGCATAAGTTCAATGTTTGTCTCATGGAAATTAAAAGATTTATAAGTAATTGTAAAATGAACATAAAACTAGTTTGCCTTTAACCCATCAAAGCGATGACCTAATATCAGAGACGAAGGAGGTGCCCATCCGCCCCGGCCAGCCTCAGGCCCCACCGCTCTCACTTCCTGTTCAGATCATGCTGCAGCCTCTCAGTAAGAGGTTCAGGTATCACTTCACTGGGAACCGGCAGACCAACTCGCTAAGCAAGGTCGGAACAAGTAATCAATTAAAAACCATATAGAGTATTATCATGTAAAACTGAATTTTTTCTAAAAAATGTAATGTTCAAATAATATCAGTTTATGTCACAAAAGAGCTTTGGGGCCTTGAATAGATTACATATGATATATGAATTATTAAAGCAAATATAACTGCAAACTGTGCTAAGCTAACTAGTCAGTCATGAAGTTATAGAAAAGTATATCAGAATTTGGTTATTTAAACATAACACAGAGCAAAAAAGGACCAAAGTTCTAATTCACGTTTGTAATAGGATATAGTTTTTAACAGTTGTAAGTTGTACATCAGGGATTTGATTAAAGATACAGCTTTTTTAAAGCTTAATATTTTTTTTTTTTAGCAGTCACCATATGTCATCTGCTATTAACCATCTACTATAGCTCTGAAAAACAAACATTATGAAATGCTAACTGTAGTCGTATAATCCACATACAGCCAGAGTGGTATCTGACTCAGGTCCTCATGTGGATGGGCCACAATTCCAGCTTCATGGAGGAGAAGATTCAGCCCATTTTTGACCGTGGAAGTGCCAAAGTCAATGCAAAGGTAAGACAAGTTAAATATATGTTTCACCCACAGCATGGGTCAGATACATGTGTAGTCCTTCCTGTGTTCATTAGGTAGAGCTGTGCAGAGGGCTCCTTACTCTGGTGCTTGACAAACTGGCTCAGGATGCCCAACGGCTACTCTATGACGATGCTCTCTTCTGCCACCTGGTGGATGAGGTGCTGCAGTTTGAGAAGGAGCTGCGCTCTACACACTCCTACCCCAGCAAGTACCCTGGAGCCCTGCACATACTGCTGGAGGAGAACGTCTTTCAGAAGTGGCTCAGTGTGGAGAGAAAGAGTGAGACCTCTGAAAGTGTAACTGAAGACACGTACTGGAGTTTACCGGAGCACTGTAATTGTAGTTTAAATAAAATAAACCTGTTTGTGTTGATATTTAGTGGCACTGGAGAAGGTGGATGCCATGTTGTCTGCAGAGGGGGCCTGGAGCTCTCAATACAAAGACATCTCCGATATGGATGAGCTGAAAGCACCAGACTGTGCAGAGACTTTTATGACTTTACTTCTGGTCATCACAGGTACAAGCTATTTATTTATATTAACATTATTGTGTTAAGGTAAAAGAATTAATTCTGGTTTTCTGATGTTTTATCAATGTAGAGTATAAAACACCCGTTAGTGTGCCTTTGATTAGGCGTCAGGTATGTCCCTATAGGAACAAAGCTAAAGAAAGCTGTGTGCTACTTAGAGCAATTTTCTAAGAGTGTATGGTGTTTTCCTCATGCTGTTTATTAACTCTCTTTTATGTTGTGCATACCTCTATGTAAATTACCTTTGTTTATGAAATGGTATATAAATGAACTTCATCTTGCCTTGTACAGTAACACAAAATAACAATAATAATAACATTAATTTGTTCATTCATTCTTTCATCTTCAGTAACTATGTTCAGAATGTCATTATACATGTCATCATCTGAGGATGTTTTACCATTAGGTTTTCATACACACCAAATTCTTTTTCATTTTTATATGATATATTAGTGGATTGTTTAAGAAAATACATTAAATCCAAACCAGCTTGTCATATCAGAATCCGTATGCTCCTACCCAGCTCCAACACATTTGTCTGTTTCAGATCGATATCGCTCCCTGCCATGCCCTCGAGCTCAGCTCAGTTTCCTGGCTCTACAAAGAGAGCTGGTGGATGATTTCCGCATCCGTCTCACTCAAGTGATGAAGGAAGAGTCCCGGCAGCCACTGGGCACTCGTTATTGTGCCATCCTGAATTCTGCCAACTACATATCTACAGTTCTCAGTGACTGGAGTGACAATGTGGTTAGTGTTCTTCATGCCCATTTTTTTTCCAAGTAATGGAATTAGGAAATTAATATGTCTCTCCATCGCTCTCGTTTTCTCAGTTCTTCCTGCAGTTGCAGCAGGTAGCCGTGTCAGTCGGGGATGAGGTGTTGGGGCCTCTCGGAGCTACAGAGAGTGGACGTCTGGCCTCCCTGGAGGGCTCCCTGTTTGAAGAACTGCTCTCACTACTTGAAAGACTGAAAGGAGACATGTTGGGCCGTCTGCTGGATGCAGTTATGAGAGATGTGAAGGAAAAAGCTCAGCCTTACTGCAGGGACAGGTACTGTACAGCAAACAGCTGTATGTATGTATGAGCATGGGGGACTTTGCCAAAATATGAATAACTGTAATGATGTAATAAATAATAATTGAAAACCATGTCGTATGTAGTGACTAGTAAAATAATGTTTGCACTGTGTAATTCCCAAGTTTGCTCCAAAAGGTATTTCTAATATTGTAGTTATGATATAAACATATTAAATATATATATTGATGCATTAATTCTGGATCAGTTCATTTTCATTTTAACTCTTTCATGTTGCTGATTCTGTTTTATTGTCACTGTCTTTTGTTTGTATAAAAGTGGCCATCTGTGGTGGCCAGAAAACACTGAAAACAAACAACTGCCAAGTCTCTGTGTAGATGTCTCAAAATGTAACGTGTGTATTTCAGGTGGATCTCTTTGCCGTCACAATGTGACCAGACTATCATGTCATTGTCCAGCTCTGCGTGTCCCATGCTGCTGTGCCTAAGGGATCACCTGCTCCAGCTGCAGCAGCTGCTGTGCCTGCCTCTGTTCCAGATGTTCTGGCAGGGCCTGGCAGAGAGGCTTGACCTCTTCCTCTATCAGGATGTCAGTCTCACTTTGCAATATCTTGGCATTTATATTAACATGTCTTTTTTTAAAAATAATACATGGCAGACCTGATTATCCCAAATGTAAAAATTCAAATGTAAAACTTGATTTTGTTCAGGGAATATGTGTGTGTGTGGTATGGTCATGTAGTTTGTTGAAGTTGCAGCTATAAGCTTACCATATTTCTTAGAAACATCAGAGGTGGCAAAATCTATGTATTTATTTTTGCCCTTTTGCTAGATTTATACATAAGAAAATAAGAGTTTTCTGAAGGAGAAAAAGAGCACACATTTTTGTCTGGTAGAGATTTCTCTGGAAATCATGAGTATATAGGCTGAGGCTTTGACCTCTGTACTTTCTTTCCCTATAAAATGGATAGCTGCCTGTTGTAGAGATCTTAAAAGGAAAGAAAAGAATTAGCTATTTTGTTCTCTTGCATAATATTGACTTTCTATCTTCTGTTTTTAATCTGTTAATAATGCTGGCACCTCTGCGAGATCAACCTAATAGCTGAACTAAAGAAAACTCGCCATGTCTTAGGATTTAGAGTTCGAGGAATTGTGTAAATCTCATGTTTGTTTAAGCCAACGTATTAATGGATGTACTTCTTGTTTCTGTGTTCACAGGTGATCCTGTACAACCACTTTAATGAAGGTGGTGCTGCACAGCTCCAGTTTGACATGACCAGAAACTTGTTTCCATTGTTTGGGCACTACTGCAAAAGACCTGAGAATTTCTTTAAACAGTAAGTTTGGTAGAAAAAATTACAGAGAGATTCACACTCACTTGAAAGAAAAGGAATTAGCCCAGTGCCTTTATAAATCAGGCAAAGAAGAAAATGATTTAATTTTGTTTAAAGCATCAGTAATCAATAGTCCATTTGAGTTTGTATTAAAGTACACAAACCTAGTGCTATTACTGAAGGCTCTGCAACTAACCCAATTCCCTGTCTATCTATGTGCCAGTGTGAAAGAGGCCTGCATTATCCTGAATCTAAAGGTCGGACCGGCTCTGTTGCTGTGTGACGTGCTGAAGCAGGAGGAGGAACCAGGAGAGGGAGAGGACTCCCTGAGACACCAGCAACCCACACCTGAGTCAGCGCTGAATGAGTTGGGGGTGTATAAACTGGCCCCAAAAGATGCGCAGATCCTCCTGAATCTGCGATCTGCCTGGCTCAACCACTGAGGGATGAATTCTGACTAAATCAACATCACTGGCCCTTCAACATAGAAACACACAGCTGGGCAAACAACAGTCTTACATGCTTGCTAAATCTGATCTAAAGAAATGAAGCGCTTCTAATATAAATGGGGTAGCAATGACAAAATTCTCAACCCTGATGTATCTTTATACCCAGTCTAAATATTAGAAGGTCTGAATATGTTGAGATTGCTGTTTTAAGCGATCCTATTAATCTGTAATTTGTATAGCTATGTAATGAATCTGCATTTGAAACTCTAATAAATTCACAGTGGATGTGACTCATTTTCTATTTATTTGGCATTAAATCTCTTATAAATTATAAAGCAATAATCCAGATTTTTTAACTATATAGATGAATTATAATCCAGATTCACTCATTCATTTTCTACCGCTTATCCGAACTATTCTCGGGTCACGGGGAGCCTGTGCCTATCTCAGGCGTCATCGGGCATCAAGGCAGGATACACCCTGGACGGAGTGCCAACCCATCACAGGATTTTATAACTATATTCTAAATACATATTTGTTTCCCTGCACTGAAAAAAGTGTGAACAGAGAAAAACTCTTTACTCATAACTTTTATTAGATGAGTTTTAAGCAAACCAGGTTTCCTTTTTTCAGCATAAATCAAATTGAAATTTTATTTGTCGCATACATAAACATACACTGTATGACGTAGTGAAATGTTTTATGAAAAAATACAATAAAAAATGAAATAAAAAATGTAGGTGCAATTAGAAGGATAAATAAAGAAAAATAAACATAGATCTATGAATCTGTATTTAAAGGTGGGGTGCATGATGTTTGAGAAATGCTTCAGAAAACAGTCGGGCCGACTAACAAAACAAACGTGTAGCCAATGAGCAGAAAGGGGTGTGTCTTCTCAATATGCAGCAGAGAGAGTGTTCAGTGCACATGTCTGACATTAGCAGAAAGCGATTGAAACGTTGACATGGTGGATACTTGCCGTTACCTCTGCCTCGGTTTCTAGGTGTTGAGCGTCGTCTTCCGCGTGAAACTGAGCTAAACCTTACAGTACTACAAAAACATTTGTATTAAAATAGTATTACTCATTGAGTTCATTTACTGATAAAAATATCCCCCCGGCCAGCTGCCCCAGCAGGTTCCGCCATAATAGTTGCCTGCATTACGTATGTAATGTGTAATATACGTATAATGTATGTGTAATGTATAATGTATAATAAATACAAAAAAGTAAGAGTAAAAAAAACAATGATAGTCACACACATGCTACTGATCCAAAAGAGAATAGTTTCAGACTAGAGTATTCCTTTACGTTTAAATTCCTCTTTGGAGTCTCTGGGTAGTCGTAGTGTCAGATGAGAAGAGAAAAGAGCCAGTCACATAGTGCTCTGTCCTCCAAAGTGGCTCCTGAGGCAGGGTTAAAGCAGCGTTCCAGGTCACACAAGATCTGAACACTTGGCTCAAAGGGTACCTGAAACACAACAATGAAACAGAGCAGATGCACACTCAGCTGACTCTAATAATGCGTGAGGTTCTCTGGAGGTATGCAGAAGATCTAGACGCTGCCTACCTTTGTGATGGGATTTGTTTTTAAATCAGGCATCAGCAGATTTCTTATCTCAGTACACACATGCATGGTTTTCTTTACCAGCATCTGATAACAGAAACAGCCACAAGCATGTTACTGACTTGTGAAAGGAATATATCGAAAATATGACTTTTTTATTCAAACCCCCCCTTCAGAAACTACTCATTATTTCTCGTTGGGGTTGGTAGGTCTGTAACTGTTTAACCCAGGTTCCTTAAATCTTTTCCACAATGATCTGTGTGCAGAATTATTTAGATTTGATACCGCTCGTTCAGTTAAATGATCCGAGTCTTCAAAACCACTACAAACCATGGCTTCTAATTGAATAAGTAGAATGGTCTGGTAAATGTGCTTATTAAGAACATAGCTGGAATGATTTTATTCACCGTTTGCTGTGAGATGGTGCTGGCTTTAACAGACGTCTCGCTGTCATGTTCACTCTCCTGTATGCAGCTGACAGAGGTGGTCAAGCTGGTTGAAGAGCCTGACACACTCACATCCACCTCAGTCTCCACACACAACGAGATCAGCTGAGCATGTAGAGCTTTCAAACTGCAAGTATAGGTAATGAGAATGTACGCAGTACAATATACGCAAAGCTTGGAAGGGACAGTTTTAAATGTAAAAATTATTTCAAAATATAAGGTATAACATTTTTTCTTATTCATCCATGATTTGAAAGTGAAACAGTTAACAGCCTTTAACTCAGTGGTAAGGGGAGTTAACTGGTTAATGTTGTTTCTCCATACAGATAAAAGTAATTCTATTTTGAATATGATGGAAAAACTAGAGTTTTAAATAACTGGCGCTGATGGATGATGCATAATACTAATAGAAAATGGAAACTCCTGAAACTCCTGGCCAATATGGACTCAACCATTACACACCCCATTACACACACAGTGAAGTGCTGACATTCTTCTTAAATAATTATTAATGTGCAGTTTATATTAAAATTAAAATAAGTAAAATAAAATTTCTTATATTAAATATTGTTATAAGTATATTGATTAGTATAAATCAGTACTAAAAAAATAAAAAAATAATCTATCATGTCATATTCCTCTTTTGATCTCAAACCCAAATTTCTTCAGTGTATAAAAGACACAAAATATAAATACAAAAGAATTGGCCTTGATGTTCTAGTACATTTGGAGGGTACTGTAAACTCACCTGTCTGTAGAGATAAGTCTGTATCCAGCCTCTATGTCAGCAGCAGCCGGGATGTTGGGCTGTGTGTCAGATGGTGCTTTATTTAGTCCAAAGACCAGCATTATCTATAGACAAGGAGCATGAGTCAGAATTTCTCTACGCTGTTTTCCATAATCCCTATGTTATGCATTATGAATGAATCTTATATATTATATGTTTACCGTTTTGGGTGATAGTCCATTGCTTGCGAGCGTGGGTCGATGCCACTGAATGCAGAGCTGGTGTGTGTTCAGTGTGGCCCATGGATACAGGTCTGACATCGTCTGCTAGGGAGAACAAACATAGGTTAGATTTAGTTTATATTGTCAGTGTATGATTCTACCCACTGTTACCATGGGTGTCATTTGATTAACTACAGGAAATGGTGTGATGTGACATTATGTTGTTGTGTTCCTGCATTGTCAGCATAGAACTGATGAAATACATAGCCATAAAATAACCAACAATAAAAAGCTCCCTAGATTTCATACATTAGTGTTTGTGTGTACCTGTATAGTCTGAGGCTCCAGTATGAGGACAGATGGAGGATCAGGTATAACACACTGCTCTTTGTAATTTGCTAAGTGATCACTGAAGAAGGTGTGTAACTGAGTGAGTTTGAGAGTTAAATTTGAATCAGCAGCTGGAGACATAAACTCCTCTACACACTGCTTTGCCACTGTAAAAAAAACATACACACAATATAGCATAATGCTCCAACACAACTTAATTCTGAATACCTGTACTGAATTATTATGAAACTATTTTTGGGGTAAAATGAACACCCTTTAAGACTTAAAAGCAAATAAGGACGATGCTGAAATCTGTGTATATAATAGTTGGGCAGTAAACTGAATTGGTTACATATACCTGACCATGGTGATCATTTTTACAATAATAGAAATTAAAATAGTAAAAATCTATTTATTTGTTTGTTTACCAACTTTAAAAATGAGATGTTCATCAATAGCCTACAATCAAAAACTCCCAAATGTATAGGTTTTGTTTTGGTGAAAAACAAAATAAATATCTCAATGCTGGGTCACAATAATCCGTTCAAAGTGATGTTACAGTAGACACTCAGAAACCATAAGACATAAGGTTGGGACATGTGAACTGCTTTACTGTACTTGGTTGTCTGGAGATGTGCCTCAGATTGAGTAGGTGTGTATAGTAGCGGATGAGATGCTCCCAGTTGATCTCAGAACATTTCTTGACTTTCAGCCCATTGTCTATGTCTGGATCAGAACTGGGCTGAACTACCGTGGGCTCCTGCATCCCACCTGAAGCACAACCACCATATACATATACAGGTAAGAAGATTTCAAATTGAGCAAAGACCATTAAAAAATTCTTATTTTTTCAGAACTTTTGTCTTTTTCTCTAAATAAACAAATGAACAGCCTATCCAGACTCATACAACGGCTGTTTTCTCTCACATAAAGAGAATACTATATGGTTGAATGAACATAAGCACTTACCACAAGGACTGAGTAGATCATTGGAGACAAAATCAGCAAGAGCTTTGAGAGATCTAAGAGGAAGTGGACCTTCTGTCTCTGTAGTGATGCCACACAACTGCCCATGGTTTGTGAGCACTTCCACTGTCTATAAAACACACCACAATTATAGGCTTAAATGTTAAATGGGACACAGTGTCATTACAACAAAGTCAGTTACATGTTAATCTGTGACTCACCTTTGCAGCAGCTCTCAGACAAACCCAGAAAAGAAGTAAGTGACTCTGCGCCACAGTAATGCAGTCTGAGCACTAAGGACAGTAAACATACATAGTTGCAATACTTTAAATTATATAGTGCATTTCTTACATTAAGGTCACAAATTTAAAGGCCAAATGCAAAGACACTTCAATCATCATCATCATCATCATCATCATCATCATCACCTTGTCAGATTCAGTAGGTTCCAAAGGTGTTGGAGGTTCTGCAAGGTCAGTGGGGGTATTCTGCCACTGCTGCAGGTATATTAGAGCCATCTCCATATAGCACATGTGGATCAACCTGAAAAAAACACACCCATGCAGAACTAGATAAAATGTATTGAATAATACTGCAGCTTATGTTATCAATGCCGATCAATAGCAGTAATACATCCTGAATTGTACTGAATAATAACGAATGCCTCAGTGACACACACACACGTTACTCACTGCAGACTGTGGGTGTGAGAATGAGCCAATGTGATGCTCTCCAGAAAGGTTTCCACCACTGGCTGGTGTCTGAGTATGCCCAGTGACATCAGGCTCCTCCCCACAAGTCCTACACAAACATAGTCATAATTAAAGACAGACTTATGCCAAAGCATATTCATCAACTTATACATGGCCTTGTATGGTGCACGTCCCATGTTTCTATAAGTCTGTAGTACGAAAACTTTGTAAACGTCATATACAGAGCTGTTCCTTTGTTTTATTCCTTACCTAAACCCACAGTCTATTATAGTCCTCTTTGCAAGCTCTGCTCAGACTGTGCTTACCTTTAAGATGTAGGATATCAGCCTCCAGCTGGGGGTCTCTGCTAGCCATGGCTTGTGAGATGATGAATGCAGAATGGAGCTTCTCCTGAGCCAATAACCACAGATTCATGTATTGTTTATCCTCTTCTGAAGATCTCACCATTGCCTGCAGGGCCAAACACTGGCCTGGGATACAGAAGAAATCCAGTAATTCGCCATGATGGAATATAAATGTAATAAATGTGCACAAGTAGTTTATAAAAGTATGAATTATGAAGTATTATCAAGTATGTTTATTAAATGTATATATTAATATATACTTAAATTAATAGACATTCTTCAAGTTGATGTAGGTTTATAAAGTATTTGCTACTATTTATAAAATAAAAAAAATAAAGTAAAAGGAATAATGCAACAGCTCAGGTCTCAAGAGAGTATATTGAAGATGAGCTTACCCAAGCGCATGGTTGTCCGGGCCAGTAGAGGGAGCTGTGGGTGGTAAATGTTCTTCCATGCTGGAGTGGAGAGCAGCTTCAATCTTCCCTCTGCCGTCTTCACAAAACACTCGCCCAGTGACATCAGCTGTAAAAGGAGAAATGTGCTCACTTTAGAGGTTGCTATTGTTGACCTTTATGTAAGGGTCAGTAATTGAAGACTGACCTGCTGCAGCAGGAGTTTCTGATTGAGCAAGTAAAGCGGTTGACCATCTGAACCCCTCAGCTCACTCAGCCGAAGAGTGGCCTTAGCAAGGGACAGACCAGACTGCAGAGAAAGGGTACTGCGGCCAGACAGCAGACATACTGCCTCCTACATTTATACAGACACACAGAATATTTCACTTAACTGCTAGATCAATGTTTAATTATTATACATATGGGTTTCGCCTAATTAGTCAGTAAGATATTGTGAATGGGTCACAAGCCTGCAGCATGGCGGTGCTCTCCTCTGGTGCCCTACCACAGTGTGTGTTCAACGTGACCCCCTGTAGGAGTAGCAGGACCTGTGTGTCTGGGTCTCCCCAGGCCTCAGCATCAGCTAGGCCTTGTTTTATCAACCTGTCTGCCTCCACACTGCTGTCCACACCTACACACACATACACATACACACATACACACACAAAAAAAACACTGTCTGTAGCCTCCTTTCAGATCTTTTAAATTAGACCAAAAGCCTGCAGTGTGTGGTGAAGCGACTCTGTTGTGTTTGCACTTACTGTTTTGGGACAAAATTCGCTAGATCATATCTAGGAAGTTTACTGTTATGGGTTAGAAAAGAAAATGTGGGTATCACATGCTAAATACTGCTCTGCAAAAAAGATTATGATTTATTACTAGACCTTTCAGAGATTTTAACCCATTCATTTATTTGAATCTTAATTTATTAACAATTTAGTAGTTTTCAACTTCCAGATGCTAGTAAGTTATGAATTTGGGAGGGTGGGGACATGAAGTTGCACATAAAGTCAGTCAGATTTCTTTAAACTGCTCTTCCTGCAATGTCACAGGGCAGCTAAACAATGATAGTGCTAACTATCGTTTTCTGTACATATCAGCTAACATACCAGGGATCATCAAGTGACATACCACTGTTCGGATTCAGATGCAGAAAAGTACTGGAATGAACTATAAGCATAAATATATACTGTATTGTAGCAGAGCTGGTGAAGATATGGGAATTTCATATTGTTCCAAAAGCAAGAAATGTCTGGAGAGGTCTGGCTGTTTAAGGGAGACAACTATAGCTCAAGGTTTAGAGTTCTTTATGTTGTTAAAAAGGGAAACTTTATTCACATGTTTGACAGTAATGAAAACAAGGCAAACCTAAGGATTTGACAGATGGAGCAAGCACCATTTCAACACCTGCCTTAAACCTCTACATCCAGCATTTATCACACTGTCTACAGATGAAACCATATACCAAATACTGGAAATTTGTTTAAAACAAATGAATTAATTTAAAAAATCTATTCAAGGCATAAAATCTTAAGTTTTGAAAAGAATTACTGCAAAATAACTGTATTGGCCAAAATGTACTGGTAAATATTTTGGGATTTCCTGCTGACCTGCATAGATGACAGTGCCAGGGATGTGAGCAGAGAGGCTCTGGACCACAGCCACTGTGCAGCGGAGCCATAATGAGCGACCCATACGCTCTAAAGCTTCCACTGTAGCAGGCATGTCCCCTAGCTGAGGTCCTGTATCTGCCTCAGGCTCATACAGCTATACAACAACAAAAACATAAATAGCGGGTTACACTTTTCCTTGAAATATTTAAAATGACAACACTGCTATATGAGCACTGTCAGGTTAGTGTCAGGTTCTGAGGAACACATCCTTGTAATAAATTAGTAAGTATTTGGTTTATAATAAAGAGGTCTAAAAATTGCAAGAACAATTATCATTAATATTTTGTGCAATTTCAGACCGAACAGTCTCTCAGCCATTTAAGATAACTTTACAATGCTTATGAAACACAGGTTTCAGAATAAGTATATGTGAGTGCATCAGTTTAGCACTTCTATTAAATATTTTCTACATATTACAGAGTACCTTCTCATGCTCAGCTCTAGTACTGGACTGATTAAGCACAGAAGATGGCTGTCTTGGTGCCAGTTGTTGGATACTGTCACTCTGGAGCAATGAAGAGTCCTGCAGTAATCTGAGAGCTGACGCTGCCTGATCCGCACTGCAGCAGGAGAACCACATGATTGTTATATACAAACACACACAGATATACAGGCACATATGCATAATCAACCTTGGGTTTTACCTTAAGGCAGCTTTGCCTTGCTGCAGGGTGAGACTGGACAGCAGCAGTCTGATCTCCACAGCCAGATTCAGCTCCTCAGGGTCTGTATGGATGTGCTGAAGAGCATACAGCTCAGAGTTTAGCTGGTTAAAGGTCTCTTTCAGTAACAGCGTCTGCAGAAATACAGTGTCATAAGAAATAAACTTAACTAATCAAATATAGAATTTAGCATCTAAAAAAGCCATACAATTGGCATTGACTGATGTATAATATAGTTTATAGGCATATATATAGTTTATATAGTTTATATCAAAATTGAATGAGACACCAATAGATTTATATCACAGCAAAAACAGCTACAGTATATACAAGTGAAGAGCCTTAGAGACCAAAAAAACAGAAATTTGACAAAGTGGCTACAAAATAGATAGATAGATAGATAGATAGATAGATAGATAGATAGATAGATAGATAGATAGATAGATAGATAGATAGATAGATAGATATGATTTATTGGTATGATTTAAAATGATACATCATCATTATAAAATAATAAATAATATTTGTGAAAGCTTAATCAGCTAATGTTTTCAGCCAGATGATATATTGGTTGGACCAAAGATATAATAAGAAGTAATGGTGTAATTATGTAAAATGATTCTATAATTTTGATGATTATGATTTTATATTTAAAGCTTATTTTGTGACTATTTTAAAAAATAATAAGCATTGACCTTGACTTGTCCTGGAGTAAGTGTGTCTTTTTGGAGCTGAAGCTGCAGGCCTTTGGGTTCTACACTCTTCATGTTGGGGCTGCTGGGAAACTGGTCACTGCTGGATTTGCTCAGGCTGGAAAAACCTGAGCTCCTCACCTTTTCCTCCAAAATGTCTGTGTCAAAACGCATATGCACATATATGTTTGAATGTACCTGTATTTTGTATATTAGAGTATACTGGAAAACTACTAGCATTCACTCTAAAAGCAAGTCCCTTTTGCATTGTTACAGTATTTAATACCTGACAGTGGCTCAGGTAGGTAATGAATTGTACTACATATGGCCAAGATGAGTTGAAGTCTGGCCAGATGGAGTTGGCAGGTTAGTTTGGTGCCATACAAAGCCATGATGTCTTCAATAAGTCTCTTGTTCACAAGCTCCTCCAGAACCTGCAGACAACACAATAGCATGTTGTTTCTATACAGACAAGTACTGTTTCTTCATCCATTATCTGAAAACAAAAGCTTGTTACCTCAAGATTACAAGGATCTGTGAGAGGTTTATAATTACTGAACTGCTTCCATGTCTGTGAACACAATACACAAGAGAAGAGTATATCCTTAATATATCCTACAGATATAAAGTGGTGTTCCACCATTGTTATTACTCCCACAAGCTATGTGATTACTGCACGTATGATACCGAAATGTTCACTGATTTAGTGAAGCTACTGTGAGGCTGGGGGACTTCCTCTCCATCACTGAGATGGTGTATCTCTTTCACTGCCTCAGCAAAAAGGTGCAGCTCAGTCAACATTTTTACCTGTACAAAAGAAAGTGAGAGCATGACCTATAACCAAACTGACAGTTACATTACAAGCAGCACCCATAATTTTAATTAATTACTTAATTACTTTATTCATTCATTCATTCATTCATTCATTCATTCATTCATTCATTCATCAGTAACTGCTTCTACCTGCTCAGATGTGAGGTGGGAGAGCACTTTGGATGGGACGCTAGTCCATTGCAAGGAACCATAGTGTACAAACTCTAACAAAAATTCATAGGGACTCCACAGAGACAGTAACCAGAGTTCAGGATCAAACCAGGGTAATTGAAGGTAGCAAAGCTACTCACTGTCCCCTTTAAATTTATTCCAATATTGTTGACTATAATCTACTACTAATCAAGAGAAAGGCTAAAAAGTAGGGGGAAAAAACCCCAGAAAGACAGCCTTTCTTTTCCCCAAAGCCTACCTCCAGTGTCCTCATACCCCTACAGTCTATCAGGTTTCTACACCTGTATCCACTCTTACACACCTTCAGTATTCTGCATCCTGCAGTGAGATGTGGGTGCCGACACACTTTACTGGCTACATATTCGTAGAGAACCAGAAGAGGAAGTGCCTGCAAGCAGACAGAAACATAAAATGAACTTACTGGCACATTAAGGAATGCCAAAATATTATTAATAGTGTTAACTAATCAAAATAACATCCAGATCCAAAAAGAGCATGTAAAATGTGTGCTATGGTTGCGGTCAGGGAAAGTGCGTTTGCTTATAAGATAGAAGGCATTCTTGATTGCAGCAAATGTCTCATGTAGCAGTTCCACAAAGTATCAAAAGACAGCATAAAAAAGCACACATTTATCTTTGAATATAGGACAATTATTTTGCTCTTGTATTGTATGCTACTTGTGGAGAGATTAGATAAATTAAAAAAAAAACATATTTGATCAGGTGTAGGATGACTGTAAATGTTAGTATGTGATTGTGATGCTTCAGTACTGAGAGGTGATGTCCTGTGGTGTAGAGCCAGTCACACACAAAGCCCAGGCTAGCCACAGTGTTTCCGATCAGAGTTTGGTCTGAGTCTGAGAAGACCTTCACCCCAGGTATGAGCTCCATATTCAGTGTGTAGGACGAGTATTCCAGATCATTATCAGGATGAGGCTGGGATGCCCTCAACAGACACTGCGCAACAATTGTGCAACACACAAATAAACAAACAGGAAGAAGAAGCAAACACTGATTTACATGCATTCTACAATTCTTACAGGCCTTCTTCTTCAGATAGAAGAATGTCCTCTAAAACAGAATAAATAAAAGGTGAATATCAATATTTTCTATACCACAGCACTTCTCAATCTGATTAATCAGAAGGAGTTGATTCATTTTCTATAATTCTGACAACAGTCCAGGCTGTTATTCAAATCCCAGGCTTTTATATTAATGTACTAATTCTAACATGTTTGTTTCAATAGCAACAAATCAGGTTTGTGCTGCATAATCTAAAAGTACTATTAACAGATTAAGGAGGTTTGGTATTTAGAGAAATACATCCAATTTTTGGAAAGCTGTCATTTTCTTGTGTTTGGGAGGCAGGTGCTTTGCAGTTTCTCAAAATAAGATGCCTTTAATTGTCTAATTAACTGTAATTAAAATTGTGGGAACAACCATTTATAGCTGCTGTAATTAATCTGTTTTGGAGTTTGTGTGAAAGAAAAGGTATAATAAATGGAGAATTATAAAATCTAATCCCTGATAAATTGCTGGGGAATAAGAGGAATAAAACAATTTACCTTAAAGAGCTTAGCAGAGAGAAGGCAGCAATTTGTCCGTTGGCTTATATTAGATGTAAAGATATACCTGTGGCCAAAAGAAAAAACACTGTGATCAAATCTTCAATAAAATGACAGCCAGAACAAATAACTTCACTAGTCATTTTACGTACTGAGCAATCTTAGCAGACAACAATGCACCCTGGAGACAACCCCATATCCCAGCATGCCTCATGGGCTGTTGAGTAGAGTTATGGCTCCAAGAATCACCATCCCAGGATTCTAGAACATTTGTGGTCTGCAGGGAACAGTCCAGAGCCTTGCTCCAATGTGTGTGAGCAGCCCTGCGCACAGATTATACAAACATATATGCCATTATTGTTAATATTCTCACTAACTGTACTTCATATGTTATTAGGTATATAGCTAGCTACACTACTACATAATTATAACTTATAACTACCTATAACATAGTTATAAATATGTTAGTACATACTTTGGATTTCCATTGTAGAAATATAGGTTCCCCAGGTCATGCAGAGTTTGAACTTGCAGTGAGTTATAATTATTTGCCTGAAGGTATTCTACATTAATGAACAAGAAGAGTTTAGCTTCAAGATCAACACTGTATTTTATTAATATGTTTTCAAATTTCAGATATATATTCTTACTGATAGAGCTGTTATAGGAGGACAGGACAGTCTGGATGTACGAGGGAGATAGAGGTGAGCTGTACACAGAATCCACAGAGTTGTAGTCTTCATAGGACAGATCTGGAGGACCGATAGATGGAGCAGTGCTGACTGCTATGTTAAACTCCACTTTGTCCTGTGAGCCATGACAGGGCTCCTTACAGAATGGCACCTCTATTGCTAGAGAGTTATTTAAAATAGGAAATTACTCACACAATAAATATGTAACATTAAACATCACTCAACTAATAAGGTATACATAGTTTCAACAAAATCTTGGGGTCAGTTGGTGTAAATAGGAAGGCAAGCCATGAATAACAGTTTATCCCCAAGTCTCCCTTGATTTATGGATGATCTCATCAAGATAAGTTAACGACTGCCTTGTGCGCTCTGTTCTCATACTGAACAAACTTTCAACATACTTAAAACTATTCTCCTTTACTCTTCTACACCATATTCAGCAATGATTTCTAATTCTCCTTTTAGGCACCAACCACCTTGTGAGTCTAATTCCTCTGAAAGTTGTTGTTCCTCTTCTGTTCTTTGCCATTGTCGCTCTTTTTTTTTTATCAGCAGGGATCTAAACCTACACCCAGATTTCTACAAAGCTGCTTGGTGCTCATTTCTAATGTTAAAATGCTATATGAATAAAATTAAATTAAACTTATTCATTATACACTTGTGTGCAGAACTATGAGAAGGACTCACGGTGCTGTGAGTTAGCTAGCAGAAGCATAAACAGTGTGCGGCTGTGTTCGAAGGCACGAAGTGTGTGACATCTCTTGGCCTGGGACTCTCTGAAGCAGTGCAATGTGTCATCAATGTCCAGTGGTACAGAGACTACGCACATGGCTCGTCTTCTTTCTGCAGAGATGGAAAAACCAAGGAATTTTTACTAGTGTAAAAACTGATCTCATATATTCTGAATAACCTGCATTTGCCCAGAAAATAAGATCTGAATGCAGCTAAAGTGTATACAGTGCCATACAGTATAAGAGGTATATGAAGAGTAAGACAGCTCTGAACCATGTCAGCTTTTACCTGCCAACTCCAGAGGTTCTGAGGCAGTACTATTTGAAGTACTCTCAAGACAACTCTCTACACTAGAACATAAGAGCAGTTGCTTGACTGCATAGTTCCTACAGGTCACCTGTGGATAGATGTCAATTACACAGGATTATTCTAGTGCGCCGAGAATAAATGTTATCTTTCACAATTGCCTGCAGCATTTTATTCACCTTTTTTCCAGTGACCATCTCTGTGTAGGTGAAGTGTGGCTGAGGGACTGAAGGGCCTCCAAAGTAGCTTATTCTTTCCAGCAGTCTTCTCTGGGCATATACCAGTACTGGGGTTATGACATGGGTGTAGTGTTCCCTGTAAAACAGACCATTAGTTTCCATTTTTAAGATTTCTTTTTTTCATTTTTTTTTATTTTCATTTACTGCTGAATTATAACAATTTTATATGTTGCAAAATAGCTACCTCAAAGTATTTTGTACAATTTGTAAGCATAAAAATTATTTAGCAGTGGATTAGGAGCTTGTGTGCAGTCAGTAACCGATTCCCAACCAACCAATAAGAATTATATAACCTGGTATTTAACAACTTGATAGGACATCATCGTTTATTATTCAATTTCCATCATTTTCATCCCTGTGTGCTCATTTGCCAATTCTTACCCATCAGCTAACTCTCCCATATTACACAGTACATAATGCCAACCTCAGCATTTGTTCAAGCTGCTGTTCATCACAGAGCAGTGTAACAAACTCCAGGGAAAGCCATACAGTACATAAGCTCACAGATGCCCACAGTAACTGATAGGTCACTGATAGGAGAGAATGGGCAATTTTGCTCTCTAGGCTCCCAGCCATCAATGGCTGCAACACCATTAGGATTTGACTTGCAATCTCCTAACAATAGAACAAACATATGTCTATTGTGCTACAATGTTTATTGACTTGTCATCAAATTATAGCATCATGTAATCATGATTATTTCATCATGTATGCGTCATATTCACAACAAAAATATGTAAATCCTTGAAAAATAAGTTTACAACAGTAAGCAATCCAGAATATCAGGCCCATTTTTGCCCAGATACAAATGCTCAGCATTGTAGTAGTATAATTGGCCTGAAAACATCCTCTCATTGTCTCTTTTCTTCCAGTTACTTCCTTTCTCTGAGTTTCTCAGTGAGACGACTCACCTTGAATAAAAGTTGTATAACAAGGCAAGATGAGCAAGAGTTTCCCATTTGTTCTGGTAGAAGAGGAGTTCCAGTGTGTGCAACACCAAACTCTTCATCCACTTCAAATCTATCAGTACTCCATTATTCAGAGGCCTGGTCTCCAGCTCTTCTCCTTCCTCATCATACACCTTCCATTGCTACAAAGAGAGCCCTCAGCATCAAACACTAAACATAATAGGTTATGACTAATTGTATAAAGTGTGACACTCATGGTGGATGAGTGTACACTGTCTGAAACTGTCTACTGACCTCTAATTTTTCCATCATGTCCATGAGCATCTCTGAGGCGAGAGCCAGCAGGGGTGTGAACACTGTGTATAAGTGAGCCAGTGTTAGTGTGCTGGGATTTTCAGAGCTCTGGCTACACTCCACCAGAAATGCAATGGTGCTGAACTGGTCCCACAGGATTTCACACACCCACTGTAAAGATGTCCAAAGTCTTCCACGATAGGCTAAAACCTACACAAATATTTAAGCACAATCATATCTCTAACATCCTAGTTAAGAATGAATGCTTTTAGATTAAGTGTGGACTAGGGAGTACCATAGCTCTCCTGAGGTGTAGTGAGGCCTTGGAGACTATGTCCAGTTGCTTGAACATAAGGCATTGCATAGAACTTTCAGTTGTTTCACTGCTTTCTGATTCACTGAACAGTTCAAAGCATGGATTGTAAATCTCACTCTCCACTTCACTTTCCCCAGACCCCGATTCACTGTTGATTGCTACTCCTAACAAGATATCCGGCACATTATTACATATTAGCCATGGCAACAATACATGGACAGTTCAAGAATTTCAATATTACAGAAAAATAAACTGTATTTCAGAAATATATCTTAAATGAGTGAAAGCAGGTCCAAACCTGATGAAGATCTTAGATGTTTTAAAAAAGTAAAATGTTTTAAACTTAGTTTTCTTTATTTGATGTAATCCATCATAAACCAATCCTGACAAAATTGTCCATCACCATTCCTTATCAAGGATACTCACCCTGACTGATATCCTTGGCTTTGTAAATGGTGGGTTTGAGGACTGAAGGGCTCAACTCAGGAGGCTCGGTTTGTTGAGAAATATTTTTCCATTTCACTAGTGTTCCCAAATTTGCCAAGGAGAAGCAGCGCAGAGACAACTTGCTGTAACTGAAGATTTTAATCAAAAACAGAAAGCGCTCACTATATATAACTTTATATATATATATATATATATATATATATATATATATATATATATATATATATATATATATATCAATCCATTAATAATGTCAGGTTCTGGGACATGTTAGACAAAACATATTCTGTCTTCTTATTTCTTATAATTCATTGTCCTTACAATGCTGTTGCAGTATGCTACATCCTGTACATATAATCTTTGGCAAATATTTTGGCTGTTTCCCACTTTTAAATCTATATGTTCTTGACTATTTGTACTTAATAGTATTTGTAACTTCTATGTACTTTTATATTCACATCTCTGGTAGACTATGAACCATCTTCCCCCATCATTATGAACCATCTTCCCCATCATTATATTACGTGGAAATATAAAGAAACATATACAAAGTATAGATAATGACATTTTGAATTTTTTTAAGAAAATATAGGGCTGCAAATACATTTTTATGATGTTTTTGGGCTTAAACACTATTTTAAATTAAAAAGAAATACTTATGATTATGATGGTTGTAAAGGAAAGTTAATTTTAATTATTGAGCCTATTTTTTAGCAGCTTAGTAAATGTATTATAAAAATTCCTTCTAATTTTATAAGACTGAGGCAAATCATTGAAAATTATCAACACTTGTCAGTGCATAGACAATTTATATTTGAAACCCCAACAACTCCACAAAAAGCAACATTCATTAAGCTGCAGATGAAAAATGACTATTTGACTGAGTGCTTGAATTAAGGATTTCTTTTGGATTGCATTCTTTTAAGTCATTAATATGAAATAAATGTACTTCCTAAAAAATATAATAATAAGTAAGAAATAAATAAGTTATTTAAACTTGACAGAATAATCTGTACATAAAATTGAGGTATCTCACACCGATTATCTTCTCTTAAGGGAGTCTCCGCACATGTTGCTTAACTTAAGAGCTTCTGTAGGTTACAAATGTAGGTAAATGCAAATGTAAAAATGTTTTAAGTGATAAAATGGGCATACCAGTGCTGGAGAGGGTTTAGTTGTAGGTACTTTCTTAGCAGACCAAAGTGTGCTTGAGCCAGGGTAAGGTTGGCACGGCATCGCCATGGCAACTCATCCAAGTGCATCTGCATCATCATCCTCTGCTGTTGGTGGCTTCTCACGGAACCCAAATGTTTCATCATTATCTCCACTGCCTTAAACACTCTACCACACCATACAATGCATCAATATACAATACACAACATCAAATGAAAAGAACACAGGATTAACTATTAGAGCTTACTTCTCATAATCTTCTGAGCTGGATACTGCTTTCTTCTTTTTATAAACTCTGTTTTTCTGGAAAAAAGACATAGAAAGTAGCAGTTTAAAGGGTTCTTGAAGTGAAAGGGGCATCAATGAACATGTGTATGTGTAAGTGGGTTTGTTTTCTTCATTTACTTTATTACAGAACTGGATGATGGATATCATTAACTTCTTCTGATCTTTCCCCAATTTCTCATAAGGCTTCTTTGGCAACATCAAACTTTCATCTCGGCTAGTAAAAAAAAGACACATTTCAGCCATGCAACCAGACAATTGCCAATGTGCACATACATAAACACACACATACAGACCTCTTAATCCACTTGAAGATTTCTTGGCCCCACTGGATTAGCAGTTCCAGCTGATCCTCCTGCATAGCTTTCTCCAGAAGAACTGCCGCAAACTCCATGAAGCCAGACGTCTGTTTAAACTTCATTACTATTTGGAAATACAGTATATACATTACAATAACCGTTTTTATGTTTTCATGGCTGTATTATTGTGACCAGCTTACCATTTTTGAAGGCATTCTTTAGGGAGTTGGAACCAATCACGTTGTACAGAATTTTGGGATCCTCTTCTCCACTGAGGTCATGATCAATACTGTCTGCTGCTGAAAGAGATGTTTCTGACACTAGAAATCTGATTTTTAACATAGAGATCTCAAATCCAAAGGATAATTCTGTCTAAAACACCTACTGCATTACAAGTAAGTAACTTCAGGACATGCTATTATAGAAAATAATCAGTGATAGGGTGGTGTGATGTAGCTCAACACTGAGTTACTGTTACCACCTCAGTGTTAATTATTCTCCCTTTTTAGTGCTTCTAGCCTAATCCTATTAGTTAAGAATGACCATATTCTCAGGGCTTTCTACCTTCTCTCTTCCTGTTCAGTGCTCTGGTTTTTTCTTGCAGCTTCAAAGCAATACATGTCAAAGCCTTCAGCTCCTCACTAGGTTCATCCTCCTGTTCAGCCACTGTCTTCTTTTGGGGTTTCTGAACCTGAAATATAAAACACATCCACAATAATTATGAATTTTTAAAGCTTATTATTGTGTGCTTATAATGCTAGCTATGTAAATTAATAGTTTATATTTATTAAAAACAGCTTAATGACCACAAACAGGACTGCTGTATGGTTCCTTTTTGTACCTGTTCAAAATTGGCACCAACATGAACAAATGATGCTCAAGCATGGGGCTAGGACAGTGGCGGCTCAGTGGTTAAGGTTCTAGGTTAATGATAAGAAAGTAGTGAGCTTCAATCCCATCACTGCCAATCTAACACCGTCTTTGAACAAGGCCGTTAAGCCTTAACTGCTCCAGGGAGGCATATCATGTGCTGTAACTAACCATAGCTACTTATTAAGCTGTAATGTGTGCATAAAAGACTGACTGTATGTGTGACAGTACAAACTTTATTTGTAGAAGCACTTTTCACTGCAATATATAGGTATATTGAAAGAATCTGTAGATATGAATCCATACAGAATGTTTCTGCTATTTAAAGTAATATGATGATAATAATAATAAGAAGAAAAAAATGCTATTTTTCTATTTACCTTGTACTGTATAAATAATTAAGTTTGTCTCATTTCTAAAATCAGACAAGCACAAAAAGTGATTATGTTATCAAAGGAGCTCAAACAAACTGCAACTATATAACTGTAACAATTTTCTATCCATAATAATTGCCATTCGTTTGTTCTTTTGTTCATTAATTTTTTTTGTTTGTTCGCTCGTTTATTCATTCATTATTTCATTCCGTAAATGCTTAATGTGCCCTGGGTGGCCATGAATCTGGAGACCATCACTGGAACCCTGGACATAATGTTGGAAAGTTTATATGAGTTTTATTAAGAGCACTCACACTGTCATTCTGTGGTAGACTCTCACTCATCTCCATTAAGAGCTGCTTGCCTTGTTCCATCACTGAAGATGCCATGCATTCCTCTTTTGAAGCTTGCAAACCCTAAACATATAAAAACACACAGAACTTTGTACTTTGTCTTAGCAATGCAGTCTCTGGTTACTGGATTTGCTAAACCATTGAACTAGAGTAGAGTAGAATGATTATCTGCATGCAAAAATGTCCCAGTGTATTTCGGATTAGTTTGACATAAATCAATTCATTTGATAAAATTGTTAATCTGAATTACCTTGGCTACATAATGTGTAATGCAGGCCACCATATGATACAGTGATTCGGTAGTAACTACAGGCCTTTTTTGCTTAAGTGCGCCTGGAATCTCCTGCAGCACCATCAGACACTTCAACAGCACCTTTAATAAGCACAAAGAATAGTTAATACGGTTCATAGTTCCATAATTGAATACATAAAATGAAAAGACTGTACAAACATGACATTTATGTTGTAGATTTTATATATATATTTAACAGCCACAAATGACACATTATTTCTACAGTAAAAGCTATTTGTATAGCTGTAATATGCTTTAGAACAGATAGAGCAACAAATGACATTAAGAAATAAAACACAAAGTGGAGTGGGTTACAGGAAAATATCCAATAACAGCATACTGCAAATCATTTATTCCTCTTTTCAGCTAAAAATGCTCAATCAGCTGTATTGTTGACTGTTACAAAGTGTTTTTTTCTAGAGAACCTTCCAAAAATTCTAAATAAAAAAGCCTTACAGAAAATGTCAGCAAAACAATTATGCATGCTTTTTAATTCATATGTGGAGCTTCTGCCATGTACAGTACATCATTACTATTGAAACACTAACATTTTAAATAAGCTATAGAAAATTAATAAATATCTTCTGACCAATCAGATACAAGCTTTCAACAGCTTATTGGTATAAACACCTTGATCAACACACCTGGATCACAGGGTCTGATGGGATCTGATAGAAGATAAGAGGTGCCAGGAGGCCATAGCAGCTCACTACTGCCTGTAATGCAGCACTGCTGTCATTGAGATGAAGAGACAGATCTATGGCCACAAGCATCTTCTCACACTCTGCAAGTCTATCCTCCTGTAGCAAAGATTATGAGAACGGCCTTAAAGAGTATTTGCATTTTATTTGTCACAAAATATTTAGATTTGCATTCAGTCAACACATTTGATTTACAATTGCTGAGGCTCTAACCTGTTCCCAGATCAAAGGGCTTCCTTCACTGACGGAATCACAGTATAGTGCTCTCTCCTGGATGTTGATATCAGTTTGCATAAAGATTGAGGTGAGGAAAAGCTGCTGTAGTATAGGAGAGGAGAGCTGCAATGTCTCTGCACACAATCTTGAGGGATAAATATAAAACAAATAAGACATAAGGTTTCTGAGGGTGTATTCAGAAGAACATCAGGTAGATAATCTCCACTGATATAGTTGTCTAACTTTGTCTGGGCAAGCCTCTCAGGAGCATTCTCATCCACTGGTTTCTGACAGGCTCCAGAATCTGCAGCCGATGGAAGAGTAAAGTGGCTCCAAATGTCACTGCAGGCTTTCTTGGCTAGTGCATACTGTCCTGTTTGGTACGCCACCTGAACCAGAGAAATTGGAATATTACTGGTGTAAGCCTTGTGTCTTACATTTTACATTTATATGACGTACCTGAGCCAGATGTGCCCAGGCTGTCAGCAGAGGCAGGGGGAGGTAGGCTAGCACTGGCCGGGTGGTATCTCCAATACTACCTCCGATCAGGTTGCCCTGAGAATCGTAGGCTGCCAAAGCAAAAATATACTTCTGGTTGGACTCCAGGCCGCTTATGCAAAACAAGCGTTCTCCTCTAGACGGAATCTAATTGGATCAATAAATTTACTGCTTTAAATCACAAGTACATTCTGACATAGTGTACATAAATGACTCAGAAGACAGCTAAAGTAAGTACAATCCAAACAGCATGGAACAATACTACAGTCACTTTCACACTGCATCAGCATTTTGTTATATTTAAATTTCTTGATTATTTTATTTTTACATTTTTTTCACTGGTTCACTAGGTTTTGAATTTTTGATATTTACCATTTCACCAGTGCCAGTCAGGTGGCAGTCTCCAATCCTCACTTTCAGGTTGACACCTCCAACTTCTTTACCATAAATTCGGTACCAGCAAACCTGACCCAAACCAAAATAAATAATTGAGACCAAAATAACTTTTGCTCAAATGTATTAAAACGAAAAAAAGTCAAAGCCAAGTCAAGTCAAAGCCCAGGCCACAATCTGTGGCAAGACACTGGACTGAAGATATCAGACAAAAAATGAAACAAAAGAAAAAAATCCCAGAATAAGAATTTGAGTTCACCTGCTCCTCCTGCACATATGGTGCTGGTGTGAAAGTTAAAGCTTGGTTGCTACGTGATACCAGCACAGGAGGTGGAGGAGGTCTACACCCTTCTCCCACTCCTAATCCCATCTCTGCAGAGGTAGCATCACTAAGCAGCCGCTTCTCCTCAACTCCTGCTTTCTCCAGTAATGCCAAAGCCTCCTGTATATAAAAACAGCACAAGACAACAGTTACATTGTTTTGTGCTTGTTTAGATTTTAAATGGACGTTTTAAATACTGACCTCAAGCAGCTGTTTGGTTCCTCTGTTAGTAGCATCTTTCTTGTAGGAAAGTAAGGCCTTCTGCACCAGAAACAAAACTCTGGAGATTTTATTCTTCTTAATCTTTGCTTGCATTGCACATTCTGTTACAAATAAACAAGGACAATGCAGCACTGTTTAGGCTGTATTCTGTGTACACAAAATACTTATTGGATGTCTTTTTTTTATTTGGAAAAGATAAATAGATGTGTTTACCTGTTCTGGCCCTCTTTGAAAGTACAGCAGTACACTGTCCTTGTGTACTCTGCATAAGTGGCCTCTTTCTCCCCTCAGGATTCTCATCATCTGAGTTGATAATATTGGTTAAATTTATCACATAAGCATTATTATTGTTTTTTTTCTTTTCATGAAGGGTGGAGTGGGTGGTGGAGTGTCACATACCTGGGTAGATATCTAGGAGTTTGAGAGATATCCTGTGCTGAAAAGCCAACAGTTCCAAATGCATATCCATTAAGAGAGATCTTGTGAATGAACTGCTAGTTCTCTCAATCTGTCCATCCCTAGACGATCTCAAATGTTCACTAAACATCTGAGAAACATTAGATGCCGTTTAGTGCTTGGTATCCACACATCATTTTTACAAAACCAGTTGTATTTAATTGTATGTATTTCAGTCTGCTTCTTGCTGACTAATGATTCTTTTGTCAAAACACCATCTTGAACAATTTATTATTTCTACAGAAATATTAAATTAATACTGCATTACTGGGTACATGTGACAGTTATTCTTTCTGTTCTCATTTCCATGTAGACTAATTGGAGATGCTAGCTTTATTGGATTGCAAGCTACAGTATTACCTGTAGGTATGCAGTGTCAGAGATGGCAGAAACACCACAAGGGAGACATACAGTCCTGCCTCTTGATACACACTCCAGGCCTTTCTGTAGCACAGTCCACACCATCTCAAGATGTTCTACTTGTGAGTTCTGGAGGCATGTAGAGGTACTAATTGTATTTAAGTCATGCTCAATCTTATTACACAGTATCATTACAATTAATTCATTATTTTACATTTAATTAAGACAACAATGTGGCTTGGATGAACATACAATACTAGGTGTGGCTGTAGGTTTATCCACAGGGGTGGAACTCAAACTGCTGCCGTTAGTTGTGTCTACATAGACAAAAGCAAAATAATGTGATTGCACAAAGCAAGTGGGAATTTTGTACTAATCCTCAAATGTGTCAATGAAGTCAGCAAAACAGTGTGTAATTACATACATTTTGTTGAGATGGTCAGTGAAGGCGAGTCTGCACTGCCCTCCAGCACTGAGGCTAGTCTTAATGTCATCTCAGCCACTGCCACTGGGTCTATATCAGCCAGCTGGCACATATAGGCCACCTCACACAGAAGGAACAGAGTCTGGACCCACTGCATAATAGTCACAATTAATTGCATTCATTAATAACACTAGAGATGTGCTGCTTGCAAACAAGTTCCCTTTGAGGTTAGGCTGAACACCGGAAGCGACCTTTATTTCTGAAGAGGTGCTTTTTATAAGAAGATAAGACAAAAAGGTCTTCTGTTAAATATATATCAGTTTTTTGTATTTACAATTATCTCAAAGCATATAATGTGCATCTGGTATTTACAGAGTGTGACTTATCAGTATTGATCAGAATAATATACAAGGAGTCTAGTGTATGGGAGAGGTACACATTAGGCTAAATAGAACGGAAGCCTGTCTAATGCAATTCTGTTGTGTTACTGCATTTGTTAATGTGCATAGTGCTTTGCTGTTTTCACATATATTTAGGTTGATTTTGTAACAATATAAATGTGCAGAATAGTGTTATTTTCTGGTAAGTTAAATTAAATGAAAATCTGTCATTAAAAATCTGTCAGTGAAAATTTAAATGAGCTATTTTAGAATTCCAAAGATCTGTCTCTTATTGTTAAGCAGGGCCTAGTACTTTATTGTTTTCTATTTTACTTTATTTTTACAATAATGCTTTTTTTACATATGCAGCATCCAGTGTGTACTAATTGAATGCTGGTGTGTTAACCCCCTTAGTCCAGTTTGCTTCAGCATGCTTAAGCCGCAAAACCTTGACTATGAGTCATTCCCATGTGAATCATTTCAAATTTAGTTCCACCCAACTTCGCTTACCCAAATGGATTTGAATCATCAGCTAGATCAGTAAACAACATTCATGACATTCTAAAGTGAGTAAAGAATATGTAAAGTTTAGTGCCAAATAGTGTCAATGGTTATTTCCCTGATTCCTACTGTAGTTAATTTGCCAAATAGTGTCAATGGTTATTTCCCTGATTCCTACTGTAGTTAATTTGCCAAATAGTGTCAATGGTTATTTCCCTGATTCCTACTGTAGTTAATTTACTTTCTTTGCATTTCTCAGAAAACATATTTCTGAGAAGTGAATGAAAAGTTAGACTGTTTCAGTCCTGCAGTGAAATTCTTTTCCGTTCCAGTTATATCTGTGAACTGTAAAGCCAAATAAGACTAAACATTCTGACTAGGCAACTATGACTAAATGGTGAGAAAGTGTATTTAAACTATATATAATTATTAAATCAAAATACCACAATCTGGCATATAACTACCTTGTCTGGAAAGGCCATTTTGGCTATGTAGCCTACAGGGTCATTGTGTCTGGCCTGAGCTCTCTGAAACACAAGCTTACATTTCGCCCAGAGATACAATAAAATATCCAGCACCAGATCCTCATCCGGTCTGATGTCCTGCACACAGATACATGCAGTACAGTATACAAGAGCACAATCAGCAGTCTTTCACCACTGGAATAACAAATTACAAAACAATTTACAAAGAAATGTATATCTGCTGTGTATATCTGTGTGCTGACCTGGGCTGCTTCACACACGCATACATGCAGAGTCTGGACCAGATTTAGTAGCTCATCTGTCATGCTAATTGGCACTGAAGATTGGTCTTTATCTGTAGTTGAAAAATAAAAACAAAAAGACAAGAGAGTATGTCAGAATGTATGAAAATTAAATTGATGAAATTGAAATATGAAATTGGTGCAAACCTATTTAAACTTGGTAAACTTTTTTTGCACCCAGAGACACCTTACAGTGTGCAAATATTTTTTATGAACACCCATATGATCATAGTATATTTTTAATTTATGTGTAATACCTAAGGAATAAAACTCAACAGATGGACACCTGACCATAACATTCATATATGAAGGAAGAAGGAAAGGAATGGGTATGCTGGTAAAATGTCCAACTTTTGGCCATACAGTATAGAAGCTAGAGTATAAACAGTCATCCCTTTCTTTCTTTAGAAACAACAAGAAACAAAATACTCCATCCTGATAATTTTGTCAGAATACCTAGCATATGTAAAAAAAGTGTTGACTCTGGAGAGTAATACTATAAATGTTAATTAGTCATCTTTATACAGAAGGTTTCAACAATTTCAATAGTTTTTGCTACCAGTTTGAATCTCAGCCATGACGTCTTTGGTCCCCAGCGAGACCCTCTGCGAGGAAATGAGATGCTCCACAGCCTCCAACAGAGTAAGCTCCAATTCAGCCTTCCGGAAGAGACGGCCCTCCAAGCTCTACCAAAAACGTAAATAATACACATCTGAATGTCAGGGGATTCATTTTTAAACACAATTTTTTTTTTTTATGATTTGACCAGCTGACTTACAGACAGTACGGTCACAAGGTTGTTTGAAAGGCTGCAGAACACATCCCACTGCTCATATCTAAACAGCAACTTCACAAACTTCACTGCAGCGTCCACTGAAATTTGATTTTTCCCTGTGGTAAAAGTCATAGTAACCACAAGATAAGCACAATAGCCACAAAACATAAATCATTTAAAATTTAAGAAGTTTAAGATTCACCAGCTATTGCCATCTCCATAAGGGTGTAAGTAGGAGTGAGGGCATTCAAAGACAACGGCAGGCTATCACTTCCAGCTCGAATGAAGGAGCCACCATTTCCTAAACCACAAAAGAATGTTAAAACTACAAGCTACATCAAACCATGGTTCATTTTTATACATGGGGGATTAAATAAGGCAGCATGGATACCAGACAGTATGCTGATGCCAGCTGACATGAGCTCGATTGCCACCTCCTGTATATCAGGATCATCTGGGAAGCCAGTCTGCAGAGGTCTGCGGGAACTGTCCCACAGAGCCTCCAACACTGCCAGGAACTGAGCAGCATTTCCGTCAAACAGCTCCATCAGGATGCGCTCGGTTGTTGTACGTGGCCATGGATTCTGAAGTGAAGTAAGAGTAATTAACATAGTAATGGGAAGTAGAAGAAAAACAGTTTTGTCAGCAGTTTGTAAAATCTATAAGTTTAAGCATGCTCAGAACAATGCTATAAGATAGTATCTTCTACATAAAAATATGCATCTGTAAGAATGTAATATATATAGTTTACATAAAGTCATTGCTATATATGCTAGAGGGTGGCAGGAAAAGACACTCACGTTATGACCATCCCTGAGATTGCTCTTCTGTTTTAACCTGAAATATCCTTTAGGTTTCCTCCGAGATTCATACACTGAGCGTTTAAACACCATGACAGCAACCTGTAACCCAACACAGCAGCATTGCAAAGCATGGACAAAATCACACTCACCATTAACCAGGTACCTTTAAGAATCAAATTTTATATCTTAAAGGTATTGTCAGCAATCCTGTGGGAACTAATCCAAACGTATATAGTTCCTTCCATCAGATTTCCCAAAAACCATGCAAAGTCATAAATATTGGTTCACAGAACTGAGACCTTACAAAACTGACAAGCAAATGCCTTTTTTCCCAGGCTGGATGATGGCTGGTTTTTTTTTTTTTTTTTTTTTTTTTTTGCTTTTAATTACAGAGACTAGACCAATGTAGAGAACAGATTATTGACAGCTTCTAAGAAAAAAGGGTTCCGATCCTGAAAAATAGCTGATCCTGTTTAAAGAGAAATACTTTTCAAATATGAATTACATCCATACCTTGATGGTGGCTTCTTTAAAGGCTCGCATTGTCTCTGGTGAGGATGGGAATCCACTCAACTTTTCCAGCTTCCCTAGCTCATCTATTTTAACAAGAGCTCGTCTAGCAAACATCTGTCCAAGAAAAGACACAATGTAGAAGATTAAATGTACTAAAGCATGCATTTACAAAATATGATAACACCTCATTTAAAAAAATGTTAAATTGCACCAAGGCAAATAGAATGAAACATTAAGGACATTATATATATATATATATATATATATATATATATATATATATATATATATATATATATATATTTACAATTATTTTATTTATAAATATATTATTTTACTAATAAATTTATTCACAGGAGTAAACGTTCAATTTATCAATTTACAGGGTTGAACTGATGTGAAGGAGCATGATTAAAATGTACATTTTATTCTAAATAATATTCAGTAAGTACAGTAAAACTACAGTGAATAGGAAAGCTATGTTGTTATGAAATGGAGGTATACATAGTTAAGGGAATAAAAATCTAAGAGGAGACAATAGCACATCAGGATACTTAATATTTTAGGCTTACAGATTTGATCAATGAAGTGAGAAACTGACCTCTGCTTGCACAGCAGCCTGGCCAGTATAGTAACATTCACAAACACTACAGTAAAGTGTTGCTCTCCAGGACAGGAAACTAGGAGTTAGCAGTGGGATGGATGTCTCCAGACACACACATGCCCACAGTAAATACTCCAGAGCCTGAGAGGTAGAAAAACATGAACTGTTAAGAATCCACAATGCTGCAGGACATTTCAGTGCTATGACTGAAAGCATGCATGCTTACCTGTGCAGAGTGACTTATGGACATCAGGAACCTACAGATTTTGTAAATGTACAAAGAACCTAGAAACAGAAATTAAATTCTTACCACCACATTACTTAAGGAAATGTTTAACATCACTTTGCTTCAGTGGGAAGAGCTGCAGCATTACGTACCATTGTACAACAACCAGCTCAGGCTCTCATGGGGCAGGATGGCCTGCATCATGATGCGCAAAAATGCAAGAATGTTGAGCAGTTTCTGCATCCCAATGCAATCTCGCTGCCTGCACCTCTCACGTTCCAAGTAATAAGCACACAAGCATTCCCCATACAAAGCACGGAGCTAACAAACACACAAGTAACCAGTTAAAATACTTAACAAATGACATCTCTTTGGTCCAGTAGAATCTATAAACTAGCTTTTGCAACTCATGGCTAGGTTAAAAATGCCTAACCGTAAGCTTTGCTTCTGCAGTATAAAAGCCTTTTGAGAAGAAGGCCTGCTTGAACTGCTCCAGATCTTTGATGTTGTCCAAGCTAGCAGGGGAGAACCGGTGTAAGTAGCGTGTGTATCCTTGCCACAGAGCCAATCTGTAAAACTACATACAACAATTACAACACTTTAAGTGACCTTTATATTTATATTTCACACCTACTTGCACATAATTGCTCATGTATTTACTCAGTGGTCACTTTATTATGTATACCAACAATACAAGCCTTCTAGTTAGGTATACATTAATAATACTAAAAATAATAGTATAATTGGCCATTTTACTAGGCAAATCTTCTTTATACATATAGTCATTAACCAAAGCCCATACTGGTTCTCAGCCAACAAACCCAATTAAATACAAAGATACACCTCAACCAATTGTTAACTTATCTGTCAGAAGGCAGACAGAAATAGATAGTGCAAAGACAAGGAAAAATAGGAAAAGAAAGGAGAGATGTAAGGCGAATAGACAAACGAAAATCAATGTGAAAATACAAAAGGTTGAAGAGTTGGTTAAAGAGTTGAAAGGCTTAAATATAAGTGACTAAAAGAAGACAACGATGAATTAGACGCTGTACCTAGACAGCTGAAAGAAGAGTCCAAAAGAAAGGAAGATTATAATGTGTTAAGTTTTATTCAGGAGAACTCTGAATTGCTTTCCTTTTTCTTATATTCATGTATTTTCCTATAATAGAATTGATTAGATTAATATTACTTATTTGAACTGTAAACGTAGATGATTATGTTTCTCACAATGAAATCTTAAAAGCCCACTCTGATGTTTACACTGTGGCATTTACTCATTTTACTCATGTGACATTTGCTTGTACTGAAAATCCTGGTGAAAAAAACTGAAGATGATGTGTTTAATGTAACCACATCTTTGAGGCTGCAGGAAGTTAACTGCAACAATAACTATATATAGAATTTGCAACCTGTGTATAAGACCCATGAAATGCCATTTGGGTGTGCATTCACCTAGAGGCAAGCTCAGTGTGTTATACTCAGTTATTGCTGATAGTGGGTGCATCAGAGAACAAACGCAAGCTTACACTTGGAGAGTGTTTCTTGGTTTGTTAGTATCTTTGCATTTTAATTACTTTTATTTATTCTAATACTGTTTAATTATTTGAAGGAGATTTTATTTGTAATTTTCTTTTTCTTTTACTTTACATATATTACACACATCTATCTGTATTACATTGTTTTTAATTAAAACAAGGCCTCCCTTTGTGAGGACCCTGAAAAGACAAGAAGGTCTAAGTCTGACTCCTTCATCTAAAGATTCAAACAATAGATTAGGTAGAATAACTTGAAGAGGATCCTTTGTTAAAGGACACCTGCGTTAAAGGTAAGACCAACTCTGATAGTTGATCTTGTGTTTTCAAAACTAACCCGTGCAATCTAGGACACATTCCTTAGTGTGATTGTGAAAGGGTTTCCTGCGCAATCTGAAATCAAGTGTCACTAAGGGACACATGCATCAGTATAAATTACTTCAAAAGGCACCATGGAATCACCGCAAACTAGATACTGTTTTCCTGATGGACCGTTCTCAACAGAGCTTTGAAATAGTCAACATAATAGAGTGCATTGAAGCAGCTTTTTAATCACTGTACATTACTCGTGCAACTTAATACAAATCAAAATCTATCAAAATTTGCTTTAAGCATCTTCTAGCATTTAAGTTGGACTTTGTGTTACTGTCACTGTGGAGTTTCAGTGAATGGTCTGTTTGGGTTTCCTCCCACTTCTCCAAAACATGGGCATACAGTAAGTGGATGTTTTTGACTCTAAATTGCCTCTGAGTGTGAATGATTGTGTGAACAAGTGTGTAAATGTTTACATATGACACCCAGTGATGGGCTGGAGTCCCATTCCTCATGCCTAGTGACTATTCTTTTAACACATCCAGTAATGCTGCTAAGCACGATAGTCTCGTATCAGCAACACACTACCATTTAGTGCCTTCGCTGTGTTAAGAATGAAAACAATCCACCATCCACTCATATCTGGTCAGCTTACTTTCGTCTCGAAAAGAAAATCTGCAGTATCCAGCAGATGCTCCTCATAATAAGGCTTTGGGAGACGAGGTTCATATTTCTTCCAGATTTCAAAAAGTTTCAAAGATCTGTAAAAAACAAAACAAAACAAAACAAAACAAAAAACATATAAAGTAAATGTACATTATATTTAAACTAAGGAGGTCAATCCAGATGACTTTTATGTATATAATGTATAAAGAAAGTGCATTAAGTTATACACCAAATGTATTTACCCTCTTGAATAAGAGAAATGGTCGAAGGTTAAAGACTCACGAATCCTCTTTGTGTACGATTTAAAATCTTTTAAATCCTTCTCAAAAGCGGAAAGGACCGGATTTGATTTGTCTAAGGTTCCATAATCTGAAGCTTTTAAAGGTTGCATCTTTTATTCGAACCGTAAACATCGGCGTAAACTGGAAGGCAAAAGTTTCTTAATGTTGCTATAGAGACGAGCATGCGCGGTGGCGATGCACAGGTATACGCTGAGGCGGTACGTCAACCGCGCCGCCATCTTGGAGAGGTAACCTCCCAGGTTCAGAGACACGTTAGTTGAGGTCACTACTTTTTTTTATTTTTCGATTTTTTTTTGTCTGTTTGTATTTACATATGTGTATTTTTTTATTCTCATCTTATTTTTATTGCCTGTGTGTTGTTTCTGTCTCTGTGTGCTGGAAGCGTATGACAAACAAATACATGGCAATAAAGTTCTTTCTGATTCTGATTCTGATTCTTATATAAGATAAGATAAGATAAGATAAGATATACCTTTATTGATATATACCTTGACATATTGCACGTGTTGGTTAAATACTTTGTTATTGTTATTATTGTGGTTAAGCAGTAATAACAGTGTGTAATTATGGTGACTGGTTCACTGGGAGCAGCTTTGATTGTAAAGTCTAATAGCAGCAGGGAGAAAAAAAGTGTCTGTATCGCTCCTTCAGACACAGGATGTAACAGTCTGTCACTGAAGGAGTTGCTCAGAGATGAAACCGTTTCATACAGGGGGTGAGAGTCGTTCTCCAGCAATGATGATAGTTTTGCTACCATTCTCATTTCTCCCACCTCCTGTACAGTGTCCAGAGGAATCCCCAGGACTGGGCTGGCCTTCCTGATCAGCTTGTCCAGTCTCTTCCTTTGTATAATTTTTAGTACCTGTGAACAGTTTCAACAGCCTCTCTTTTATTTAATCTTAAGATTAATAAGAAAACCAGAAACTGATCTCTTGACAGAAAAAATACTGACAGTTACAAATCACTGACACTGGGAACTCTTTAAAGCTTCATCATGTCAATGAACTCAATTATTAGCTTCAGAGCATGATCTATTCCATCTGATCGATCTATTAGCACTTTTGAGCAGTAATACGAGCCTGTGATTTGAAATGCATTAACACAGTCTGTGTTAATGGTTTAATATATGCTACATAATGATGCCCTGTGTTGCTGTTGCCTGTTGGCAAGTGACATTCTCTGATGGAAAGACTCGTGACAGATGGTTTATTGTCTTCAGCCAAACATCAACATTGCACAAAGTCACATTGTGTTTTTCTGTATCCAAAGTTCTGTGCAGGTCAGAAAACACAATTTATACAATAATGTACAATATAAGCATTAAGAACATAGGCTCAACATTTCTTTAGATAGGTTGTGGTTCAAGATGTGCTGTGTGGAAATGCGCAGTTAAAATTCAATGACATTTAAGGGTGTTAAATAAAACATTATTTTTCATTTAAAAGTGAAAGTTGAACATTCTACAATCCCAACCATTAAAACATTATCTTTATAAAACAATAAATTGGTTAATGTTTAGAGATAAAGTGTTTGTGTCTGCTTTTTATGTCCAAACATCAGTGCTTTGGCTTGTCGAAAGAACACAAACATGACTCAGACATGCACTATTTGTTTATGTATGAGAAAGAACTCAGTGACGACATGGAGTATGTCCTCTAGTGGACGCAGTTCATTATGACTGCACGTCCCTCAAGGAAGGAAAACTCCTAAAGGCGTGGTTTTATTGTTGCTCAGACACACACCTGTAACCGAAAACCATTAAGGACGCTGCTGTGAGTGACTCTGCAAATATATATGTATTATTTCAATTTAAAATTGTTCAAATGAATGTAATAATTTAAATTCCATTTGATAATGGATATTTGTGTTACAGGGCGGCGTCCATTTTAACCTACAATTGAGGTACGTGTATATGTTGTTTTTGCCTTTGTAACCTGTCCTTTGTCAGACAACACAAAGATGGCTGCTGTCACTATAAGCTGTTGTTCCATTTTCATCAGGCTACTACATCAAATTGGTGTTTATTATGAGACTGGCATTGATTTAGTGTGTTTAACATGAAGCATGTATACCAGTATAGAGTTTTGAATGCTGATGACAACAATCATTTTGAAAATCTTTTTTTAGTTTTTATAGCAGATTGTGGGTGAAGGTAAACAAATAAGCCAACTACAAATATAATTCCAGGTGTAAGTTAATGTGTATGGGATAAGACATTTTAAACATTAATACTTTAGTGCATTAGTTGGGAAAAACAACATGTATAAATGTGTTTATTTCGTTTACTCAGCTCTGTACAGTTTGGCTGATTTGAATGTATATTTGCATTAAGCTTTTATCTAGGAACACACGCGAACAAAAGGGCTGCTCACACAGCATTACACAATGTATTTACACTTTATTAGGAACAATTTATGATGAACACTACACTAAAATTTGTATCAACACACCAATTCTTCCTGACACGGATTCCATGAGAACCATGGAATGGAAACCTTCTCTTGAGATTCTGGTCCATGTTGAAATGATTGCAACAAGATTCTTTAGGTGCACTTTCATGCTGTAAATCTCCCATTCCACCAAATCCCAAAGCTGTTCTGCTGAATTCAGATTGATCCAGTGAAGAGAGCTGAACTATGAACTCATTATCATGTTCATGAAATTACTTTGAGATGACTTTTACTTTGTGTCATGGGGTGTTTTCATGCTGACGTAACCATAAGAAGGTAAGAAATGTGGCCATAAAAGGATGTACATGGTCAGCAACAATACTTGAATAGTCTGTGGCATTCAGGCGATGAATGTTTAGTATTAACAGGCCAAGTGTGGCAAGAAAACATTCTCCAAATGCCAGGGAATCTGCCTGCCTGACTGTTAACACAAGGCAAGTGGGATCCATGGATTCATGCTATTGGCACCATATTCTGACCCTACCATCTATGTACCTCAGCAGAAATCAAGATTCATCAGAACAAGTTTAATTTTTCCAGTTTTCAGTTTGTGAGCCTCTAAACACTTAGCTTTCTATTCTTGACTGACATAAGTGGACCCCAACATGGGCTTTTGTTGTTGTAGCCCAGCCACCTCAACATTTAACATGTTGTACTTTGAGTTGCTGTAGCCTTTCTGTGTGCTAAAAACGGTCTGATCATTCTCCATTGACCTCTTTCATCAACAAGAAATTTCTGTCTGCAGAACTGTCACTCACAGGATGTTTTTCTTTACTGCATCATTCTGTAATGTTAAACTCGAGACACTGACGTGTGTGGTAATTCCTGAAGAGGAGCATTTATAGAAATCCTAAAACCAGCCCATCTGGCACCAACAACCATATCACGGTCAAAATCACTGAGATCACATGTTCCTCGTTCTGACGGTCGAACATTACCTGAAGCTTCTTGCTGTATCTGCCTGATTTTTGCATTGAACAGCTGCCAAACAATTGGCTGATTACATAATAATTAATGAATGTGTAGGTGTACAGGAGTTCCTATTAAATGTTCAGTGAGAGTACATTGCATATAATTATAATTTAACAGCATTATATTCTTTTTTTAATGTATACTTTCTATGTATTTTTTATTGGTTCCACTTCCTCATCATTCGGTTGTCATGATAGCGAAATCTGACTGTTATTAACTAGTATATTTTTGATTTGTTATGGGACACAGCAGTAAAAGTTATTTATTGGAAAATCGAAAGTAATAACAGCAGTTAATAAGGTGTGGAACTGGAACCTACAGTGGATGAGCTCATCTTTTCACTCTCCACTGGCAACACAAAGGACACACCCAGTATGCTGACAAGTCATGTGACTCCATGTTTACATGGCGAGAACAAGTTCGTTGAAAGCCATAAAAAAAAATCAACCACAAAGGGCACAGTACAACCCAACAATACTTGTAATAAATAACCACTTAAAACAGATTGAAAAGAAAACAAGGAAACTGATACACAGCTTTACTATGCATGGATGCTGTTTAGATAAAAATAAAATATAAAATATTCTCTCTGTTTAGAATATAAAATGGTGGAACAAGCACTACAAGTGAGCAGTGCCATTTCCCCTCAGGCTGGACCTAGCGAGGTGGAAAACCACATTCTCTCCGAGATCAACATGAGGTAGGAAAAATAAAAACCCCTCCAAATCCATTTTACTCAGTTGTACCAAAGTGTAGGCATTGTGCTTTTTTTATTGTTACAGATGGCTCATGTTATGGAGCAGATTACTGTGTAGAATGACATCATTCAAATTAAACTCTTACGATGATACAAATTGTTTGTTCTAGGAGAGCTACTCAGCAAATTGGTCGTCAGCTGGCTCAGATCGGAGATGAACTGAACAGCACGTGGAGGGAGAAACTCCCTCAGCAACGACACCTAGACTGGCAGTTTCGTCCGAACATATTGATCTGGAGAGCCTTCAACAGGTAAATGACCACTTTTAGGCATACATTACCTAGGAACGAGAAGCACAAAGCAATCTGTTTTATTTATTGAGGATAAAAGCAAGAAACAAAGTGTTAAATGTGTAATACAGGAGGATCATTGGCAGCCTTCAGTGGTCTAAGATCATGCCGATGATAAGAGCATCCAGGCTGGTTCCAGAGCTGCACATACAAGCCTGCCAGGGAACTATGAAGTGGATCAACTGGGTAAGAGCGAATTATTTAAAATATAATAATAGGATATGGTAGAATGTGTAGTATAAAGCCAAGGTACTGTACACAAATAGGAAATATAACCGCTTAGGAAAAGTTTCCATCTAGACCAAAGATACCTAGAAATGAGTGTAATACTCCATTCTGATTGCAGCTGTTTATTGAATACTGACATTCTATTTTCTCTTCACGCAGGTAAAGCCACACTTTCCTGGTTGGTCCTGCAAGACAAAATGTTTCCTAGCTTCTGCTGCACTGCTATTAGCTGCAACTGTCTTTAATGCAACCAAGATTTAAGGCACCATCCAGAAAAAGGCCAAGAGCGGGTCTTTGGCGGGTCTTCGAATGGGTCAAGAAGGAAAATTATATGTGTTCATTTTTTATATAATTTTATATATGATTGTTTTCTACCTGAGTGCTGGTTCACACGATTTTTGTAAGTTGTTTGATGCCGTTGTTGGTTTACTGTAGGGTCTGTTGCTGGTTAATTGGGCCGTTCATGCTCTCACCTCTTCTTCTAAAAGAACTGCTATACTATTATAGGAAGCTGGACTTTCAATCTGATGTTTTTACTGTAATGCAAATAATAATAAAGTTGTTGGATGGAATCTACAGTTGTGTTTTTTCTTCCGGAGTTTGGAAAACAGGATGAAAAAACAATGTCTTGACGTTTATTTTTGTCTTTCTTCAAGTTAAATATTTCACACCATTTTTCCACAAATGCAGCACCACTAAAGTTAATATGTTATAATGTAAACTGATAAGACTAAAAGAAGTGAAACAAGCCAACAGACAATTTCATTGAATTCTGAAAAAATAACAGAATGATCTTGAATATCCAAACCCATTAAGAGTTGGTAAATCGAAAATTTACCTAAATGTCTCTCAATCGTCTTGTGGAAGTGCCACATCAACGTGTGTGTAGTTCTTAAATGCCTTCATGTTGCACTTCTGCAGTGTAGCCCCCAGTTGTCTCCCAGGTCCCACTTCGTATGTGTTAGGAAACTCCTGTCCACGTGTCCGCTCATAAATCTCATGCATCACCTGCTCCCACTTCACCGGTGACACCAGCTGCTTGACCAGCTGCTGCTGCACATGTTTTTCTTGCATGTAACGCTTTCCATCGACGTTCGAGTGGACTGCAATCTCAGGCCGGCGCACCTGTATCTGGCGCAGCACCTCGCTCAGAGGCTGCACAGCTGGCTCCATCAGCTCTGTGTGGAAAGCCCCGCTTACTGGCAGCAGCTTCGTCCGAACAAAATGCAGCTGCTTCGAGGTTTTCTGGAGGAAATCCAAGGCCTGGGGAAAGCAGGAACAGTCAGTTGTGTTGCAGTCATTGAATCCCATTGCATTTTAATGCTTCATCTAAAGTTGTTCCAGCTCATAAAGGGCTAATTCGTACCTCAAGATGTCCAGCAATGACCCTCCCATCTGGAAACAAGTAATTTGCAATGGAGCAAACAGGATTCTGTATACCCAGAGAACGACAGTGCTCTCTAGCTTGAAGGCAGGCATATTTGTAATTGGCTTGAGGTCTACCAATTACAGATAACATTCCACTTGGGGTCAAATCTGAGGCTTTCTGCATGGCTTCTGCCCTCACTTTCACTGCAAAAAGGGCTACACAAAACATTGCCATTAGTCTAAAATAACAATCTTGATGCAGGTCAGATTTACATACAACATCAAGATTTCACTCTCACTCATTTTCTACCGCTTATCCGAACTACCTCGGGTCACGGGAAGCCTGTGCCTATCTCAGGCGTCATCGGGCATCAAGGCAGGATACACCCTGGACGGAGTGCCAACCCATCGCAGGGCACACACACACACTCTCATTCACTCACACAATCACACACTACGGACAATTTTCCACAGATGCCAATCAACCTACCATGCATGTCTTTGGACCGGGGGAGGAAACCGGAGTACCCGGAGGAAACCCCCGAGGCACGGGGAGAACATGCAAACTCCACACACACAAGGCGGAGACAGGAATCGAACCCCCAACCCTGGAGGTGTGAGGCGAACGTGCTAACCACTAAGCCACCGTGCCCCATCAAGATTTCATTTTCCTGGAAAATAAACAAGTGCTTTACTCTTACCTTCAGCAAAGTCCATAGCACCAGAGAATACCAAAGCAGCAAACTCCCCAACACTGAAACCAGCAGCAGCAACACAGTTCTCTATTGCCTGAGGAAGGACAGACTTGGTTACACCTGACTGCTATTTTTCTCCAACTGTCACCTCTTCAGACAAGACGGACAATGGAATAGTTATTCTAGCTGTTATTTTCTATATTTATATAAAAATATGACTATTTTCCACCAAAAAACTATTTTTACTGTGATGAATTACCTGTGACAGAAAATTTATTTAGCAGCCTCTGCACACATTTTGACAATCAGTGAATTTAACTGACTTAATCAAATGACTTTATACAGTGCATAGTATACATTAAACATATACTGATGCATTATTTAGTAGAAATTGAGGTCATTTCAAACAGTCAAAGTATAAAACAGTCAAAGTAAACTGTAGATCACAAGTTCCAAACCTACAAGTACCTAGTTTTAGTCTTTTCCCCGCTCTAAAACAAACACCTCATCACAAGCGTCAGACGTGTTATTGTGAGCAGGGGAAGCACTAAACAGTGCTGTGAACATGTTGTAGATGAAAAGTGCCCGGATGTCACTTTACCTAATCCATGGGGTGTGGAAACCTTGCAGGTGGGATCCAACAGCACGTGGTTATTACACCTATAATGTATGACTTACTTATGTACAGAACAGAAATTTGGCTACTCAGAACAACAGAACATTAAAAGGAAATCCTTGTTTTGCACAATGTGGTGCTTTTTAGCTAATGTGAATTCAGACAGCACTATTTATCTAGTTAAAAGTTCAAAGTGTGTATAAACAAATAGGATGGACTATTCAGTGCTTTTTGTACCCGATACCTTGTTTTGGAGTTTTATAGTGTGTCACTTCAGGTAAAAGAGTAAACTACTGAGATTTCAAGCACAGAGGCAGGATGAAGGGGGAAATAAAAGGTCGTTTTTCGGACACTTACAGCAGGGTTTTCGTGATTCAGTCTTTCCACAGCAGCTAAAGATGTGATGAATACAGCTGGTTGGCAATGTACTGTCTTCATCAGATCCTCCTCGGGTCCATTCATGCACAGTGAGAGAAGGTCATACCCCAGCACTTTCTCAGCCACAGTGAACATGTCCTTAACGTTGCTGTACTTGAGCAGTCCTCTGCCCATGCCCACAAACTGACTGCCCTGCCCAGGGAACAGCAGCACAGACACTTTCCCTGGGGGTTTCCTTACCCTCTGTTTCTCCTCCACCGGCTTCTTCTCTTCTGGCTGAGTTTGCTCCAGTTTCTGAACATGATCACTGAGTTTTCTGCAATGAAGAACAGCAGCCTTGCTACAAAAACACCTTAATGCTGCACTTCTACAGTGAACCAGAGCTATCAAACTCATGACAGCAGGCGTTTATAAATCCAACTCTTAAACTCTTTACCTGATTATAAACATTTATAACAGAAACTTCTTAAGACAAATAAAAGAAATGCTGCATTTGTAAAGCATTTAGTAAATTAGAGATAAGACCCTGTACCTTTTACTATCATTTTGGAATCAAACCACGTGTGAGTTTTTCTTATTCTGTAGTAAACAAACACATCCATCGCCCTCTAGTGGACTGGAGTCTCTTCCTGGTCTGTTCTCAACCGTGTTGCACTTTTATTTATTAGTCATTCTTAATAATATTATACCTGGATTACGTTTGTACGATTTAAGTTTAAAACCAACCGTTTCCTCCTATTTAGAGGACCTAAATATAACAATATGTGTTATCTATGAATGATAGACGGCGTAGAAACCTGCACTCTGTCGCCCACTATTGGTCAAATTATGATATTACAGAAGAAGAAATATAAAAATCCTAGCCATATTCTGATAGGAAAACCTTTAATGCTGATTGATGTAGATGTTTTGTAGAAAAACAAGGGAATCCCAAATGTGCAGATGGCTCTAAGGTTTGTATGTTTAAGCTCACTGCCTGTTTGATTCAGGTTCAGAGACTCACTATGTCAGATTCATGAGTGTAAAGAAAGAAAAATATATATATATATAAGATGACAGAGGGATATGACTATATGTTCAGTGTTATCAGACTCCCTAAGTCAAGAACCCACAGCGTTTAAGCCATTACTGCAGTTTACCAGCTTGATTTGGCTTCTATTGAATGTTGATCTTTGGGTTTGTGTTCATCTGAATTGTCATTTTGTGAATCTTAACACAAGAACAGCATTATGAACACAACAAATGGGTTGTTTAAAGCCAATAATCTGACATTTATAAGAAAAATAAGATCTCAAAGGCTCTGAGGCCACTAATAATAATAATAATAATAATAATAATAATAATAATAATAATAATAATAATAATAATAATTTCTCAGCTGTGTTATAGGTTAATTTCACACAGGTCCTGTCAGGAGTGTGAGATCAAAAACATTGGTGAGGACACCGGAGATAGCAAGCTGAAGGTGTTCTGCAAGTTCTGTGAGAATTTTTGAGTTGAATTATGATTAATACACATGAAATCTAAATCACCAATTATGAAATCGTATGAACTATGAAGACTTTTTGTCTTGTATGTAAGTCAGCAATCGCATAATTTTGTTCACCTGTAAATATTGTTCGATAGAATTGTCACTCTGACTAAGGAGCATGATTTAACACATGAACAGCTGTTTTGTGGCAAACATTTTTATTTTGCTGTTCTGATTGACAAACAGGATTGTGCACAACGGAGAAAGACATGATGATAATAAACTGGTAGTATGTTAACTGCTTAATGTTTTACTTAACAGTTAGAAAAACTTTAAGAACATATAATTCAGGAACAACTATGAATTTTATTATTTAAGAGCTCCAGTGAAACTAGTAAAAAAAAAAAATAAAAAAAAAACAAAAAAAACTGCAGTCTGGAAATCTCACTAGTTTTAAAGTGGCCAAATCACTGCTGTATATTTTGTGATATTGTTTAAATGAAACATGCAGAAA
This sequence comes from Tachysurus vachellii, assembly GCF_030014155.1. NCBI lineage: Eukaryota > Metazoa > Chordata > Actinopteri > Siluriformes > Bagridae > Tachysurus > Tachysurus vachellii. The sequence continues at coordinate 14,381,652 of NC_083475.1, forward strand.
ATGTTTATTATTGTGTGTTTGCACATTATGGCACCAGTGGTACATGTGTACCATGGTGTCCTTTTCATGCTGCTCTTCTTTCCCACACAGTCATTAACATATCGTCTTTCTCCTGGATCAGAATCAAAAGTGATCAGTAGTGTGTACATGAGATCACAACCCACAGCACCTTCCAGCTTGGTCATGCATTCTATTCCTCACATACACACTCAAATGACTCTGAAGCCTTTCACGTCAATGTCCTCAGTGTCCAGCTAGTGTCAATTTTCTTCTCTTCGGCTATTCCAACTAGCTGAAGTCACAACAAAAAGACAATCGCTAGTGTGATCATTTAGCAAAGTGGTCATCTTTGATTCTGATCCAGTAGAAAAATTATTTGAAATTAAACTTACAGACAAATCCAGCTGCAACTCCAGCATATGGGAGAATGGCATATGGAAACGGACAGCACTGGATTACAAAACCAGTGAAGGGGTAATGTACAAACAAACAATTTTCTGCATGCTTAATTTAATAAATATCACAAGTGTGTTGTACTGAATATCAGCACAGCAGTGATTTGGACAAAGACACAAAGCTGCACAAACCTTAAAACATTTGGGTTTTTCCAAAGAGTGCAAATCTTTCTTACTACATTTATTGTAGCTCTTAAATAATTCATAGTCATTACTGAATAAAATGCTTTTAAGATCATGTGTTTAAGTCAAGATTTGAAGGAGGTGACAAATTACAGATTCATTGTTCCTTTGAGCACAATCGTGTCTGTGCATCAGAACCGTAAAATTAAAACAGTTCATAGTCTGTAGTCAGAGCAACAATTCTGTCCACCATGTCTTCTATGAACTGAATTATGGGATTGCTGAGAGCCTTATGATGTCTTCCGATGGGACATAATGTATTTTGCTGGCCAGTAGAGAACATGCATGAGAATGCTGAAAATGTTCACGTGGTAATCATTTAGAGTAGTGCAACGATTATTCAGTATCATGATATCTTCATACGTGGTTTAGGAATTATCATGATATCAATTAAAAATAAATGTAACAATCAACACATGCCTAATGAACATGAACATACACACAGCTGTGCTCTAAATGTGGTTAAATAACACCAAATTTAACCATACTGTACATGTAATCATTTGGAAACATAGAAATTCAATTGAAAAGAAAAACTTGTAAACTTATTGTCACAACATTATTAAAACCTTAGTGAGAAAAATTTAAATTTTAAATTTTAAATATATATTTAAAATATTTTATAACAATACTAATAATTAAACAAGTGTTTCCTTCAGGCAACATGTGAGTGATAAGAAGTAAACAAAAAGTTTCAGCACCTGAGGAATTTGTTTCCTGTTAATGGTCATGGATTCAACATGTTTCTGTTAAGGACACAACACAACAAACGGTTGTGCTAATAAGTGGAAAAAGACGATCCTGCCATTAAAGTTATACTGTGGCTACACCAAATCTCCTGCTTTTACTGCTGTAGATTTGTCAAGAAAAAGGACTAATCTTTATGTCTAACAAAGGTCTGTAAAAGAAAATAGTTTGAGTTACAGGTGCAAGTTTTAATATGATTCCCCTAAACCTTGAAACAGGCAGAATGAAGCCCATGTCGTTTACCGTATTCAGAGATGTTCACCAAAGGTTTTAGGACACATGCCCATCACACCTACATGTGGTTCTTCGACAAATGTTGGAAGCACACATTTATATAGAATATATCTGGATGCTGTAGCATTATAATTTCCCTTCACTGGAACCAAGAGGCCCAAACCTGTTCATGGCGATGCCCCTGTGTATAAAGCAAGCTGAATGAAATCATGATTTGCCACGATTAGAGTAGAACCTGGGTGGTGTGCAATCACAGATTATTTGAGTCTGATGACGGCCTTTTGAATAGCAAAATAACTTAATCTATACACTCAGTGTCCACCTGCACATTCATACAGTTATATAATCCTACAACCATGTGGCAGCAGCACAATGCATAAAATCATGCAACTATAGGTCAAGAGCTTCAGTTAACATTGAAAATCAGAATAGAAAAAAAATATGATCTCTGGGGCTTTAACTGTGGCACGGTTGTTAGGACCAGATGGGCTGGTATGAGTTTTCCAGATCTCCTGGGATTCACACACAACAGTCTGTACAGTTTACACTGAATCAAGATATATTAAACAAAAACAGAGCAATACACTCAGAACATATCCATTAGAGCTTCCTCCTAAAAAAGTGATACTTCGCTACAGAACTTTTACAAGTTCCTCCAAATTGATATTATAAATATATATGTATAGAGAATATACACACATGTATTCAATACCTTTTTGTTTGTTTGTTTGTTTAAGATATCTTAGAAGTTGAGTAACTCCAATAATCCATGTAGAAAATAACCTGATTGCTTTATTAACTGCCTTCACAACTGATATGGTCTTAAATCCACATAATGACCCCTGGATTTGTGCCCCGCACCAGTACAAAGTGATCTTTCAAGACGTTCAGCACTGGAACAAAATTAGCATAAAACTAGCTAGCTAATCAATAAATCATGCTTCATAAGAGAGGCTACAGGATGGCTTTAATTATTCACAACTGTTCTTGCCTCCTTGTTACATTCATTTATCTATTTAGAGGAGGATGTAATACCATTTTCTCATCCATTGCTTTCCTTTTCCCCCCCTCAGATCCTGATAATGTATTTAGGCAGCGGTGTCCAAACCTATCCTCGAAGAGCCTCGTGTAGTTGCAGGGTTTCACTTCAATCAAGCAGGAACCACATCGGATTCCTCCTGTTTAATCAGTTAATCTTGGCTTTCAGTAGACTCTGCTGTGGCTCCTGTTTGGTTGGAATGAAAACCTGCACCTACACTGGACTTTTCTGGATAAAATTAGACACTAAGCTAAATCACACATTCAGTCTGACTTGAAATAACTTTATGCTTAAGAAACTTTAACAGACAGAGATTTTGTAAGTGTACACGTGCCATCACTGTGACAAGCCCATTACAAAACCTCTACATTAAATGATCTTTGTTCTGTAATGAACTTAAGTCAATTTCATCTTCACACCCATCTAAAAACAATCTTAAAACAAGTATCATTAGAGCAAATGTTAAACTGATTTTATTGACAGAAGAACTGTGAAACATTACACAATCAAGTGGCAGAACTGGCTTCTTGCAAGCCCTTGCATGGCAACCCAATTTATTGAACTACAGACGCTCGATTATACAAAATTGCACCACTTCAATTAAGGCTTTTAAGTTTACATTTGGCCAACCGTCCACCCACCCACCCGCTCCCCAACTCTAAAGGTTTCATTTCAAATACTGCGGCTCTCTTACAGATTCAACCCCACCGAGATTTTGTGGGAAAATAAAACTAAAAAAAAAAAAAAAAAAAATTCCAACAAAGCATTTAATTACAGAATCACCAGAACAGAATTTCAACGTTAAACCTTCACTCGTTCGGCATTGCTTAATAGATTTTTTTATTTATTTATCACATTTTTTTACTGAGTGATCCTCCATAACGCATGCATAAAGCATCCATGGTGCACATGTAGTATATATCGAGCTAGAAAAATCAGAATTTTAATGCTGGGAAAGACAGAGGCTTGGTGCAGACAAAAAGATGTTCCGCAGCTCGACTAGTCAAACACTTTGTGTCGCACAGTTCATCAAAATCTCATGAATGCTTTATGTACGCCTCATATGATTGCACTTGTTACAATATTCATCTTTATTTTTTGAACTCTTGTTCCCTTTTCTCCCTGCTCTGAAACCCGACGTCCCCATCCCAACATTTACTACAGTAATTCCCACAGAAACGCAGACAGAAAACAGTTCAAACAAAGTTTTACAAAAGTGAAACAGTCACTAACAGGCAAGGCTTTTTTTTTTATCTTTACTTACAGGATCCAAAATGATCAGTTGCATTCTCAGGCAAAATGGAAGGTCAGGTGAGTAATTACATTTAGAGATCATCAGTAAATGCAGCACAGACGCTGATATTACTGAACATTTTTCTATTAAAATCTCAATTATAGTAACACTTTTGATGAAGGCCATTTTTATAAATCATTATGTCTGTGTTTATATTTTTTTCGCTAAGTTGATAATGATTCCATGTAAGCATCTGTATAAACTCTAATAAAGCCACATAAAGCTCTAAATCGATGTTCTATAAATAATTCCACGAGAATTCATAACCATGGTTTAGCTGTCCGTTACAATGCCATGTGGTCAACATCTCTAATAATTCCTGCAAATAACTATTTATTAACAATTACAGAAATATTAGAAACACTAAATGTCACTGCTTTAAAAGATTGTTATATGTTAAAGTTGTTTTAAATATTTCAAGTTAATCTTAGTAATAAAGGTTGTGTAGTACATCACAAGGCATTATAGTGAATAGCCTCACTTGTGTAACATGATTATGTGTCAAGCAAGGACTTATTAGATTAGAGCTGCATGAAACATTATCTGTCTTTATAAAAAAGACCTACAAGAAATCATTACCAACTTTACAAATAATTAGAAACACAGTTGTAATAATTTACCACTATGGCTTAATAGAAAGTGTAATCCTTTTAATTCTTTAAAATTTACTTCCTGTAGTAGTTTAGGAGAATTATGTGAAAGGGACTGGGCAGTTTATATTCTATCAACGAGAGATCACATGATGCGAAGCCGATTTATTACATTTCACTCTTTCAAGGTGAAGCGTGAATGTCCCTTTCAGCAGTGCCCCCATGTGAGCACCCCAAACTGTACAAACGTCTCTGTAAACAAGACAAGAAACCTGGTATGAGAGATGGATTAAGATTTTTTTTTTTTAGTTGGATTCAACTGGAAAGAAAAAAGTCTAAATACATATTTGAAGGCATTTGAGGCTAAGAACAACATAATAGTGACAGAAATTATATTTTTTAATTTTTACACATACATGTATCCACAGGTTTTCCTAAAGATAAAACTCATATCAATAGTTCATGTGATATACCATCTTGGCAGAGCAAAAACTAGTAACATTTAAAAGGAGGAAAATTAGGATGAAAATAAAAGAAACAAAAAAGAACAATGTTACAAAAGACAAAATCTACAGAAAGAAATGCACAGAAACCAAGGAGCAAAGTTAGCTGTATGAAATGGACTATATAGGTGTCTTTGGACTTCCTCTCATCTCTGGCTAAAATAGTGGTGCTTATAAATATCGCATCATTGTAATTGCCATGGCAACGTGCACAGTAAGGTTCAACACGCGCTCCTTACTTTTCCAACGGTGGCTGACTCCGTTAGTAATAACACTGTGTAGGGCTCTGGGTTTTTAAAAATTCTTTTAGGACTTTATTCATTTATCCACGGAATTATTGGTCTATTTTAGTTGCATACAGTTAGAATATATATTTATATATTTATAAGTAAAAATCTTTCTTGCAACTCTGGAAAGTGTTGATGGTTATCTATGTGCAAAAAATATGATACTGTAGCCTTGAATCTGTTGGTTGGTTTCTTTAAAGGGGCATCACCACACAGGAAAGTCCATTCGATGTTAGGTTTTAGTAACGTCGGAATGCTGGCACTGCTGACAGACACAGCAGCAAATCAGACCTACAGACAGAGAAAGAAGCAGAAAGATGGAAGGAGAGAGAAATCGAGAACATACGGAACGATCAGATGTAAGCCGAGATTACTGGGTTTATTCTAATGATCAACTTAAGCAGGCAGAACTGATCCTGAATCAGCCATGAATTCACACACCCACACAGTACAATCTGTTCTCTAGTTCTCACCTGGCTCAGAGCAACAGAACAGCTGTGTATTAGAGCAGCTGACAGTTGGACTTTTTGCGTGCCTTCCCAGGTACTGGGGTTTTCCTGTTGATTTGCCGGACCAGGTCATAGAAGATCTACAAAAGCACAATTTATGACGCAAACATTTAATACACGTTGAATACAAATCACACACACTCGCACACATTCTAAAGAAAGTTTCATTTAGCACAAATTACATATTTATTATCCAGTCCCAGAGGAGAATGGTTTAAGATGCTGGGAAACAACCACTTGTTGCAACTGTGAGCAGAAAAGAAACTCTGAACACTCAGCATGTCAAACGCTGAGGTGGATGAACTACAAGAGCAGACAACAACACTGGATTTCATTCCTGTTAAACAAGAACAGAAATCTGAGACTGAGTAGTGGGCTGAAGCTGGACGGCTGAAAATTGGAAAGTTTCCTTCAATAAAGCCCAGCTTTGTGAAGTGCCCAGGTTGTGCTTCTCCTCTGAAAAGCTTCTCCAATCTGAGCCGTGGATCTCTCTAGCACCTTCAGAATTACCTTTGGCCTTTCAGTTGATTTCCTGACTAATCCCTTCTCAATCCAGTCGTTGACTTTAGTCTTGACACATCATCTTCTATGCAGATTTGTGGATGTGCCAAATTCTTTCCATTCTTTTTTTTTTTTCTACTTAATTGATTTAGGTGTTGTGGGACTTGTGAGATTTATCTTATGGTAGCTTCTTTATCTTTAAGATTAAGATTTATTTTCACCAACTGTGATTCCTGGAACATGACAATGAACACTGGTGTATTTCATTTAAACCATTTCAGATCGCTAGCACAAACAAGAGTGCAGTGGAGAAAGCCACCAAGCTTTCCCATATGGCCCGTGAGCAAACCCTTAACCCTTATCTGCTCAGAGTAGCCGAAGTCATTGATCAGCATTTATTTCTGTGTCACCCTACGTCTGTATATCTCCACATGCCTGCAGTAAAACTAAAAGAGCAGCATCAAGTCACCAATTGTGGTAAGACTGAAATTGCACAGACAGCGTGATTGGCACCAGCAGAGGACTGTGAGGCTGCTCATAATGCAAATGCTCGCAGCACAGAGAAATCATCCACTTGTTAATGCGAAAGCTTCGAATCACATCTGTTCCAGTCCATGTGGAGCTAACTGCTTTTGGTGGCCACTTCAGTAAAGCAGGACAAAAAAGAGAGTTATCAAGTGATAGTTTATTTATAAATGCTACTAACAAGTCCAATGCTCAAATTGTTATAACACTTTACCAGTGTTTCTTATAAAACCATGACCAGCTGACATTGAACACGCTGCATCAGAACAACTGATAGTTTTTCTATATGATTTCAACCTAAATACAGTGACGCAACACATCACATCACAGGTGTGATTGCTGTGTCAAAACTTCACAAGTGGCTTTTTAAAACTTGTGTAGTCACCTGCAAAAAAACACTTGCACCCTATTTAAATTCTGATAAATAAGCAAAAATGATGAAATATCCAGTTTTTAACACAACCGAAGGTTTTCGTTTTTGTGAATACTTTGACACATATTTGACTTAAGTTATTTTTGACTGTACATATGGAGAAGTGGTGGTTGAGTAGAATCCTGAGTATGACAAACTTCCCAGCAGCACTTTAATTTACTCTGCATATAGATTTTGCTGAAAGCTTAAGACCAGGGAGAGGAACAGCCAACTCAGATCCTGAGCACCCAGAGATAAGCAGTTTGGCAATGTCCTGCCCAAACACAGCTGATTCAACTCATCAGCTAATTACCAGTTTTAGCAAGTTTGTGTAAATGGAAAAAAGTGACTAACTCATGCTAAACATCTGTCATCCTGGCCCACAGTTGTGCGCCTCTGGCTTAAGAGACTAAATGATGATAATTCACCACCAGACAAAAGCTGATCATGGCCACAGACATACTTAAGCAGTTTGGTGTAATTTCTCAGGCTGAGAAAAGGTAAACATCATCTTTCCCCACCTAATTAAAAGCAGTCTGGCTGAAAGTCTTATAGACATTGATTGAAAGCCCTGCATTCCTAAGACAGCAAGTGTCTCAGAATAAGACCTCACTATAGCCCTGATTGAGATGTAGCGGTGTCTGGATTTTGATTACAAAAAGCAACAGGTAAGGTTTTTTTAATGCTGCTGCTTTGACAGGAATGAATGAATCTCAAGACACAGATGACAAAATGATGATATTAGATCATTTCTTTCGGCTAACGCCATGAAGCGTGAAACCTACTCCAGGGCACTGTTGGGATTTCATATCATCTAACACTGGAAATGAAGGATACCAGCATTGTCTGACTGATCAGATAAAACTAAGGCTTCATGCTGACAGAACACAAATCAGCACGATGATGTCGAGTCAGCAGAGGCAGAGCCAAGGCCCTCGTTCACAGAGCTTCCTCTGTGTTTGTGTGCTGCAGCTGACTGCCTGACATGGTAGCTGTGTGAATATGGATATATGAAGTGATGGCACAGGGTGACCCCCCACACCATCAGCTAATTAGCAGAACAAGGATTTTGTTTTGCTCATAGACATAATCCAACATCTATTATTCATAGCGTGGCTGAAAAGTAAAACAGGGATTGCTGTCTGTACAGAATAGTTGGTGTGCTGCATTGTTCAGGCTAATGCTAAAGCAAGCTAGAGACTTAAGAGGTAGATTTATTTTGAGCTTATCAATAGCTGTGACAAAATACAAACAGGTGTTTGACAAGCAGAGCATAAAGGAAACAGTTGACGCAGGTTCAAATGTGCTGAAGATCAATAAAGTGTGTAAGGCTCACCTCATTGACGTTAATCTTGGATTTTGCAGAGGACTCGAGGAAGGCACAGCAGTTCCACTGGCGGGCCAGGTTCTGTCCCTGTTCCTTTCCCACCACTCTCTCATCCTCCAGATCACACTTATTCCCCACCAGGATCATCGGCACCTGCAGAAAGGGAGTAATTATTTGATGGTGAGGGAAAGATCCAAGACTTTCACTTCTCTTACTCATGAAAGTAAAACTAAATGCATATTATATTTATGGGAAGCGTGGCTGCGCCAAAAGTTTCACTAAAATGCTACAATGAAATGATTTCCCATTTGTCACTATTATGCATCAATCTTAAGAAAATTCAATATTTTATCAAATCAAGACATCATCTCACAATGAAATATTGTGCTCTCTGTTAATACAAATGGTATTTAATAGTCTCGCTTGTATGCATGGCTTCACTGGGAAACAATGTGTTTCTCTCAAGTGGGTTTAAATAGTAAATGCTCCTTATAATGACTCTGAGAATTCTCGAATGGTCTGAATGTCATAACCAACTACCAATCAGTGAAAAAGTAATGCACATGACCACATTTCAACATACCAGTGCCAGTTAGTCAACCACAGACTGACAGACGGCTCAGAACTGAGAACCTTTACAGAACTACTCAACAATGTTATTTTTTGCATATTTCTAGCAAGCTAGTTGTAACTAACTTCTTGTAAATAAATAAAATATAGGTAGCTTAGCTGCTTTTTGGAGCAACATAGCGAAAAAACTATGCTAATGCCAACCTGATTTTGGAAAAGTGATGCAACAATCACTTATAAAGGGAATTGAACAGACAGGCAGACCCAAAACTGATTTAATTGAAGCCATTGACATTCTTTCAGCTCTCTTAGTAAAGTAAAGATGATTATCTTGTGCTATGGCCATGTGTTAGTGTCCTTACACGCAAGACAGGTTTAATTCTATTATTTTAAAAACCAATAGCCATCACTGTCACGCAATGCAATTCATAAGCATTCAGAATATGTATATTACATTGGAAAACTGACATCATATTAAAGGTCGCCCTGATTGACACGAGCCAAAACTTTGAACACAGCGTTAAGAAAGTAAATGACATGATTTTAAAATTCAGAAATGAGTGGAAAGTGTCAAACTGAACAGAACAGATCACATCCATGGTTTAGAATAATACTAGATACGGCCTTTTAAGAGTAAACTCATTTCTATAGGTACTATTATCTTCATGGTCAAAAGAGAGATACAGACTAGAAGTAGAGATAAATATTTTAACACAAAAACAACATTCTAAGTATATCAGTATAAGTATCGCTCACAGTCTTACATGCACATTATGTGGAGATTTTTTGGTAAGCCAGACTAACAGAGACTTCCTGTTTCATTTGTAAGTCTTTCAAGACAGCTGCTGGAAGGCCTGAGAATCTAAAAATGAAAGTGCTTAGAAACCCCCTGCTGAGTCAGACTGCGCTGAAATGGAAGAGGAAGATTAAAAAATTGAGATGAAAAGCTCAGATGAAAACTGTCCCTCAACTGAAACTCTGACATCCCAATTCAGTTTTCAGTTCAGCTCTGTGGAGAAGTGAAACTAGAAGACAGACTTAGACCTGGCTGTACAAAGAGCTTATCCAATTCACCTCCAATCAGGAAGAGGACTGAAATAGCGCATGCCAGAGGGGGCCGTGACACTGTCTTCCTTCTCGGAAACATTCTGAGCGAGCCTGATATGCACATGCACACATACGTCTTTCACTGGGATTCTTTTCCTGAATGCGTACGTATATTCCTGTACACACCCCACAAAACTAAACTTTGGTAATATGACTGCAATTTAGCAGCTATAACCGGCAGCTACAACGGTTGTATGGACAATAAAATGTTACAGCATAGTCAATGATTGTGAATGGTCCCACATGGAAACCCTAAACACTTGCACTTTCTAGAAGTTGATATCAGACTCGCTTTTAGTACACAATCTATGTCTCATAAACATCTTTTCAACACACTGTAATGTTTAATAATCACACTATCGGCTGGGTTCCCGGTTTCCTCTCAAGATGTCTTCACATTGTCTGAGGGGAATTTTTGATGCTACTGTTGCCTCTGACTTGTTCATTAAGGAGCTACATCTACATCTGGATTTCTGTAAAGCAGCTTTGAGATGATATCTATTGCTAAAAAAATTAAATTAACAATAAAACAGAACAAAGTATTCGGGGAATGAAGTTTTTGGAGTGAGGTCAGTGTCTCTATGGCCTATAAAAGGGAACACAACCAACAAAGTACTGAATCTATCAAACAACCCTTAAATAAATGCCATCTACAAAGGAACACAGCCATGGAAGAGGAGATGGGCTGCTGAAAGAAAACAGGTATTTCTATAAATGATGAATGAATGTCTGTATGGATATGTAAACTCACATCATCAGTGTCTTTGACTCGCAGGATCTGTTCTCTCAAGTCCTGCAGGTCATTGAATGTGGACTGTGCAGTTATGGAGTATACGAGTGCGAAGCCCTGGCCGTTCTTCATGTACAGGTCCCTCATGGCTGTGAATTGTTCCTGTTAAAAAAGGGGAAAAATACTATAACGTGAGGACTGTGAACAAAAAGATAAATGTAAACACAGTGACACCAGTAATGTATGTCTACAGGGGTCAATTTTCAGAAGCTTTCAATACTTCTGCTAAAAATAGCTTTTTCTTCCTGAATATTTGAAGTACCTTTTCACGAAAAGAATATTTTCACGAGCTATACGCATTTTCCAGACCTTGGCATAAACTCAAATCCTGGCTGTATTACAATAATTAATCAGAATTCTTCAGGCAGAAGCGTGGCAACGGAGTCTTAATTCAAAAAGGACGATAGGGAGTAGCCAATATTTATTAATATCCTAACAAGTACAAAGTCGAAATCTAGCTTTAGTTCTCAATTATATCCTATTCCGCTCACGCTCAGAGGGTGGTTGCTAAAGACATATTAAGTATGAGAAGGCCACATAGTGGATATAATTACTTGTTTGCCAACAGGACAGGATTGTACTTGTTATGGGCCTGGTGATTTACTCAGCAGAACTAACATGTGCATGTGCCCAGTCAGACAAACAAACGTCACCGAGGCTGCGGGTGAACAGCTCTTCAGCCTGAAATACTGCAGACGAATGTCACAGTTGTTGGGGGGCTTTTACTGGCTTTGTTTAGTGTGTTATAAAGAATATTAGATACACAAATATCTCTCTCTTTTCCACCACAACTTTCATTTAGTCTTGCAAGGATTAAACCTTTCTGCAAGTCAAGGTGATCAGATGGGTCTCATACAGTTTGGTAATTATTAACTAGCTCATCACTTGAATACACTTAGTTCTGCATCTGTACACATTATGGATTTATAATTCCACTATTGAATGTCACCCTGAAGAGGATGGGCTCTTACAGTAAGTCTGGTTCCTCTAAAGGTTTCTTAGGGAGTTTTTCTTTGTCACCAACACCTCTCACTTGCACATAAGGGATGTAAATCTAATTCAGGGTTTCTAAAAGCTGCTCTGTGACAATGTCTATTGTTGAAAGCTCTATACAAGTAAAACGGAATTGAACTGCACTGTTCTTACACATACTCATGACAGAGACTAAGAGGTTACACATTCATTGAACTTTTTTTTTTTTTTTTTTGGGCAACATTGTGATTTTAATCCTCCTATTTTTAATTTTACACTAACTGCACTTCAAAATTAAAAACTGCATATCAAATATGGACATACAGATGCTGGTATAAATTTCTGGTGTTACACTGGGTTTTTTTGGCATGTTTTAAAGGTTTGAACCCAAAATATATCCAGGCGTCTGAAATACAACTTTCTTTGCTTGTAAAATAGTCTTCAATTGTTTAGTTAGATTCGTATTTGCTTGTTGGACCAGACTCACTTCTGCCAGCGACCGCCATCTCTGCTGATAAATAGCACTTGCTTCATTCACATGACAACCTTTCATAGTTCAGCTAGGCTATGCATCGCGTTTGTGGAGACAAGCTAGACTTTACACTGCCATTGTTATTTAAGGAGTTGCACACTTGCACCTTCAATCCTAATGCGGTGTACATATGCAGTGAAAAATGAAATTTTTGGCTCAGTTTGACTGTGAAGCAGTTCTGAAGCAGAGAGCACAAGAACAGTGCTGGCCATCTGCTAACCAGAGCTCTGGGGCTATAGAGCAGAGAAGTGAACAGCAAACATGCCTTGCTTTCCACAGAGGAAGAGGCCCTTTCTATTCTAACTACACTTCATGTCTGTACCTGAGTGAGGAAAGCAGGAATCCTGTTAGCATTTGCAAAAGAGCAATACAGAAAACAAACACACGAGCAAATTCAGAAACAGCAAAACCAAAACACACAACAGCTGGAGGATGTTTAAGCCTAAATGAATCTACTGACACTTTCATTTATGCTTAATTTTCTCAGGAGAAATCATGTTATCAAGTTCGCATGGCATTAATATGAGCATACAAATGCTGAAAACCTGCCTTAAGGAAGCCGGAGAAAAAAAGAAGCAGGAGAAGTTCTACATGCCGCCCTAATGAACCGCACAATACGAACAATATGAACACATGAAGCAGACTCCTTTCTAGGTGAACCTTTATACATCAATCCAAATATGATTTTCCTGTAAATTATTCTTTAAAAATAATAATGATAATAAAGCATGGCTGCACTACAGTATGTGTAATGTACGGGTAATGTACACGGCAGACAGGATTCCATCTATAGTAATGCAATAACATGCAGAATTTACAGTGTTAAACAACTGGACTCTGTGTGGTGAATTATTATTATATCAGTATGGTGTTCTTTACCGTCCCTGCAGTGTCCAGGATCTCCAACATGCACTGCTGGCCATCCACCTCCACTTGCTGCAAAGGAAAGGGAACAAACAGGAAGGAATGACTCAAGTACAAGCAAAAGAGACATTAATGCTTTCTCTACAGCATGTTTAGACTATATAATGATATTGCCCATAAAACACTGCAACACTTGCAACTATCTTCCTGCTGGCACGCAAGTGATGCACAGTGCAACAAGCTGGCTCTTCTAACTGCTAAATTAAAGAAAGCCCACAGGGGGCAACTTATTCTTGCACAGGATTGTTCGATGTAATTTGGCGAATTTTTATCAATCCGCATGCATGAGAGCTTGATCTAAATAAATCTCATACTATAGCAAAAGTTATATATATTATATAAGCATGAAAGAAATTCCTGACTCTGGTTTGGGTGGTTTGGGGGTTTTCATGTCCTCCTTGTATGGATGGATGACAGAACTTCACTGGCACCTATCCAGTGCGGTACAGCATTCTGTCATCACCGGTAAACCTCACCCACAGGAAGTGCCCCTGGGGCACCAACGTGCAACGCAGTGAGGAAGAAGACTGGTGACCCACATGGGACTTCCTGTTAGCATTTGAGGGAGAAGCTACATGTTTAGTCACAGCTGTCGTCTCAGGGCCTCGTGGAACGACCGTTAATAAACACAAATGGCAGTGAACATGACAGGAAGCAGATTTATGTACGGCCACGCTCTTTCCTTCCTCTCAGAACCATCTCATTACTCACACAGCTCAGGTAAATCACTGCACAGGAGAAGCGAGTGTGGCCCATTGAGTGTGTCCCCAATGCATGCACGCGCACACACACACAGAGCCTGGTGACATAGACACGCCTGCAGTTGTTCTTAAAAGGATGCCGGTGTAATGCAGGAAAGAAAATAATCTGATAATTGGGAAGCTTAGTGATATAACTGCCCTGGAGAAGAATATTCAAAATCAGAAGCAGGTAGTAATCCGGTTGCTCATTTGTTAAGAAAAGTGACCCCCTGAGTAAAAGAGGAACTTGAGAAGAAGAGTCAATGACAAATGACAGTCATGCTCTTTCTTTAATTATATATCAATAATTAACACCAGAAGGAAGTTTACTCACCTTTCTATATGAGTCTTCTATTGTGGGGTCATACTTCTCCACAAAGATCCCCTGAACAAACTGAACAGTCTAAAAAAGCCAAAAAAAATAGAGAGAAATGATTCAAATTCAAATTCATTTACAGCATGTAATATTTAATAAATTTGGATTACTTGATACATGACTACTATGTTTATGAACTGTGCTGCAAAAAAAAAAGAAGAAAAAAAAAAAAAAGACAGGATTTCGGATGTTTCAGCATGGATGAGAAACTTTTTGAAAACAACTGAAAATGGTAGTGTGGATGCAGAGCGTTTTTAGATGAAAACGACGTTCTCGAATGAATCCGGATTAGAGTGGACGTAGTCTTAATGTATGACATTAAGGGTCATAACTTTTAGGGCAGCTGCTGCTACTATATGTTTTAGTTTCTGCACTACACTGTGTGGTAGCTCTTTCATTGTAATCCTGAGGAAATGAAAATTAACCACTTAATCCAACTTGTAGGAATCAATTCACTAGGCAGAGCTACAAGTCCGATTTACTTCCTTCGATCAATGATTGGGGCGCTCCACACAGACATCTAATTGTTCATCAGGCAGCAAAAGTCTGTGTGAACTGTAAACGTTCCTCTGACAATTGGAAAGAGATCATGTTGCACAAAGATGACGGACATCAAACATTTAAGACTGTTTGTAAATATGCAGAAATGTCAGAATGATTAAAATACAGTCATTTCAAATCTGTCCGTATGGTTGATCGCTGCTTTAAATGTTGTTACTAAGAATAAAATAACATTCTCAGCAGAGATATTTTCCTGTACATGCATGGAATGCGATAAAGGAGTAAAGACAGACACTTTAAGAAAGTCGTTAGGGATACTACAGACTAATCCCTCCCTGTGCAACCGTTTCTTAGAAAATACAATTATTGTAAGGGCTTTTGTTAAGTTTTTATGTTTTATGTCTTCAGTTTAATATTTCATTGATCTTATATTTTTGTAAACGGCATCAGTTGAACTAATGAATGTCTGAAAATAATATTTAGACCAATTTAAATATTAAGGGGGGAAAATAAAAGTGTAATTGTTTTGTCATTTCTGTAATACATTAAGAACCAGCACAAACCCAAGCACACAAATCAGCGATGAGACTGTAATAGCATTACTGCTGACTTTAAGTGGATACTTGTGCACATCGAGGGCGAGGACAGTTGAGAACAGCAGGGAGCTTAGCACTTAGATTTGGATGACATTTCAAAGCTATAGCTTGTGTTCTGATGAGAAAAAGATCCACCAAAGAGTGAAAGAAATGAGGCGAAATATTCTCCAAATAAAAATCATTTAAAAATCCATGTGTATTATTGGTGTTACCTGAATAGCATATAAAAAATTAATTGTTGATAATTGACAGTGACCTCACACGCCGGAGGACTTCAACGTCTCCATAGAAACGTTGTGTGGGAGACACTTTGATCGTTCCCTCAAACACGTAACAGACCCAAAAGACCTGAGCAGTGCCTTATTAATGACTGCAGAGCATCGCTAAGTAGCTTTCCCCACTCACACATTTAGAGTTCTACACAATAGAACAGTAATTAACATGATTATTATTAGTGGGAGGCCAAAACAGACAGAGAGACAGTGAGAGAGAGAGAGAGAGAGAGAGAGAGAGAGAGAGAGAGAGAGAGAGAGAGAGAGAGAGAGGGAGGAAGACAGAAAGGGAGGAAGACAGAAAAAGAGAGAGACACACAGACAGTCAGACAGAGAGAGAGAGACAGGGAGATGGGGAGAGAGAGAGACAGGGAGACAGAGAGAGGGAGAGAGAGAGAGAGAGAGACAGAGACAGGGAGACAGACAGACACAGAGAGAGAGAGAGATTTAAATATACAATTGCTAGTGTAAGAGCAATTCTAGTTTTCATTGAGCTATCAGTCTGTTTCCACTTAGGTTTCCTATGCTAACCACAATGCTGATCA